>NC_138293.1:38532500-38792500 GCF_965601325.2 Salmo salar
TTCGGAGCCATCATCGACTCAGTGGGTTTTGTCCAACATGTCTCCGGACCTACTCACTGCCACAGTGGACTTAGTTTTGTCCCGTGGAATAAATATTGTGGATCTAAACGTTTTCCCTCATAATCCTGGACTATCGGACCAACATCTTATTATGTTTTCAGTCGCAACAAAGAATCTGCTTAGACCCCAACCAAGAATCCCAAAATATTACTATATGCCCTTCCAGACTCCCTCCACCTACCCAAGGACATTGGAGTACAAAAATCGGTTAACCGCCTAACTGAGGAATTAAATGTAACCCTGCGTAATACGCTAGATGCAGTTGCACCCCTAAAAACAAAACACATTTGTCACAAGAAACTAGCTTCCTTGATATACAGAAAATACCCGAGCCCTGAAGCAAGCTACCAGAAAATTGGAACGGAAATGGCGATATACCAAACTGGAAGTCTTCCGACTAGCTTGGAAAGACAGTACCGTGCAATATCAAAGAGCCCTCACTGCTGCTCGATCATCCTATTTTTCCAACCTAATTGAGGAGAATAAGAACAATCCAAAATGTATTTTTTATACTGTCACAAAGCAAACTAAAAAGCAACATTCCCCAAGAGAGGATGGCTTTCACTTCAGCAGTGATGAATTCATGAAATCCATCACTGCTGGAAATTAGGGACTCCTCTTTGAATCTGCGTATTTCTCCAAAGCTCAGTTGTCCTGAGTCTACACAACACTGCCAGGACCTAGGATCAATGGAGACACTCAAGTTTTTTTATCCTGTATCTCTTGACACATTCATGAAAATAGAAATGGCCTCTAAACCTTCAAGCTGCATACTGGACCCTATTCCAACTAAACTACTGAAAGAGCTGCTTCCTGTGCTTGGCCCTGCTATGTTGAACATAATAAATGGCTCCCTATCCACCAGATGTGTACCAAACTTACTAAAAGTGGCAGTAATAAAGCCTCTCTTGAAAAAGCCAAACCTTGACCCAGAAAATGTAAAAAAAAACTAATCTCGCATTCCTCTCAACATTTTTTGAAAAAGCTGATGCGCAGCAACTCACTGCCTTCCTGAAGACAAATAATGTATACGAAATGCTTCAGTCTAGTTTTAGACCCCATCATAGCACTGAGACTGCACTCGTGAAGGTGGTAAATTACCTTTTAATGGCGTCAGACCAAGGCTCTGCATCTGTCCTCGTGCTCCTAGACCTTAGTGCTGCTTTTGACACCATTGATCATCACATTATTTTTGAGAAATTGGAAACCCTAATTGATCTGCAGGGACAAGTTCTTGCCTGGTTTAAATCTTGTCTGTCAGAAAGATATCAGTTCGTCTATGTGGATGGTTTGTCCACTGCCAAATCAATTGTACGTTTCAGTGTTCTTCAAGATTCCGTTTTAGGACCACTATTGTTTTCACTATATATTTTACCTCTTGGTGATGTCATTCGGAAACATAATGTTACCTTTCACTGCTATGTGGAAGATACACAGCCGTACATTTTGATGAAACATGATGAAGCCCCAAATTTGCCCACCCTGAAAGCCTGTGTTTCAGAAATAAGGAAGTGGATGGCGGAACATTTTTCACTTTTAAACTCGGAGAAAACCGAGATCTTCTGTTGGATCTGACAATTAATCTTGATGGTTGTACAGTCGTCTCAAATAAAACTGTGAAAGACCTCTGAGTTACTCTGGACCCTGATCTCTCTTTTGACGAACATATCAAGAATATTTCGAGGACAGTTTTTTCCATCTTCGTAACATTGCAAAAATCCTAAACTTTTTGTCCAAAAATGATGCAGAAAAGCTAATCCATGCTTTTGTCACTTCTAGATTAGACTACTGCAATGCTCTACTTTCCAGCTACCCGAATAAAGCACTAAATACACTTCAGTTAGTGCTAAACACGGCTGCTAGAATCTTGACTAGAACCAAAACATTTGATCATATTACTCCAGTGCTAGCCTCTCTACACTGGCTTCCTGTCAAGGCTAAGGCTGGTTTCAAGGTTTTACTGCTAACCTACAAATATTTACATGGGCTTGCTCCTACCTATCTCTCCGATTTGGTCCTGCCGTACATACCTACACATACACTATGATCACAAGACGCAGGCCTCCTTATTGTCCCTAGAATTTCTAAGCAAACAGCTGAAAGCAGGGCTTTCTCCTATAGAGCTCCATTTTTATCCATGTGAGAGACGCAGACTCGGTCTCGACCTTTAAGTCTTTACTGAAGACTCATCTCTTCAGTAGGTCCTACAGTAGGTCCTCTCTCTCTCTCTCCCCTACCGGAGGACCTGAGCCCTAGGACCATGCCTCAGGACTACCTGGCCTGATGACTCCTTGCTGTCCCCAGTCCACCTGGTTGTGCTGCTGCTCCAGTTTCAACTGTTCTGCCTGCGGCTATGGAACCCTGACCTGTTCACCGGACGTGCTACCTTGTCCCAGACCTGCCTTTTTCTACCTGCTGTCTCTAACTCTGAATGTTCGGCTATGAAAAGCCAACTGACATTTACTGCTGAGGTGCTGACCTGTTGCACCCTCTACAAACACTGTGATTATTATTATCTGACCCTGCTCGTCATCTATGAACATTTGAACCTTTGGCCATGTACTGTTATCATCTCCACCCGGCACAGGCAGAAGAGGACTGGCCACCCCTCATAGCCTGGTTCCTCTCTATGTTTCCAACCCAAGTTCCTGCCTTTCTAGGGAGTTTTTCCTAGCCACTGTGCTTCTACATCTGCATTGTTTGCGGTTTGTGGATTTATGCTGGGTTTCTGTATAGCTCTTTGTGACATCTGCTTATGTAAAAAGGGCTTATAAATAAATGTGATTGATTGATTAGTACTGTTGCCTGTATAATACTACCATAATATACTGCTATATTACCAACAGTACTGTTGCCTGTATAATACTGCCATATTATACTGCTATATTACCAACAGTACTGTTACTTGTAAAATACTGCTACTGTATATTACTGCCGTATTTCTCCTACTGTACAATAGTGCCAGCTGTATATTCCTGCAATATTACCACCACATTACTGTCAGCATGTAAATAGCAGCACCTCTCAACACAGAAATACACACATGCATCCACACGCACGCATGCACATAAACACACAAACACTCACAGACGCACAAACAGACGCACAAACACACAGACACAGGTGGAGGCAGAGTGATAGTCATCGGGGGATCTCTCCTTTAGTCCTCATTAAGATAGGATGATGAGGGAGAACATGATTCACTCTGCCTCGAAACAATAACGTTAATGTTTTATAACCATATATTTATAGAGGCGTCAGGTGTATCTGTGGGAGTGTTAAAGAAGAGAGCGAGAGAAAGTGAACTCTCTCTCTCTCTCTGTGTGTGAGAGTGTGTTTTAATGTTTCATGACCATACGTTTGTGGGAGGTTTGGGGTGGTTGTTTCTGCCTGATTGACTCTTATGGGCTTTCTGTGTTTTGGCACATGAGGGGAACCCAAGAGTTTGGTGTGTGAGTTCAACGTGTTGTTCATCTGTGTGTGTGTCTGTGTGTGTTTGTGTGGGCCCATAAAAGATTTAAGGACTTGCCTGCTCTGTTGTGGCGGTAACAAAAGCTTTCCGTGTTTGTGCATAATTACTCCAAGGACTGAGAACGGATCTGGAGTGTGTGTGATTGTGTGAATCCTGGTGAGTTTGTATCGTCTTTAGTTTGGAAATATATGGAACAAGATTACTCAAGATTGACTTCGAAATTGGATGTACGTCCATCAAGTGGGCTTGGGTTTCGCTAGGGAATCCGGATATGAAGGTCAAGTGTTCAATCCCAGTGGTAGACACTTTTATTTGTCTTTTTTTATCCCTTAATTTAACCATTCGCGAATGAATGCTTGAACTTTAAGTGGCACCTCTTTTCACCTCAGTTAACACCTAATTTACTTAACAAAAGGTGGTCCAGGTAAATCATCACATAGCACCACTGGGGGCGGGTGGAGCTTTACTGTTACGTTCTCTATTGCTCCTCAAGCAAGGGGGAGGCCAATGACATCACAGATTCCACTTCAGACCAACTCCTTGAATGCCCTACGCCTTGAAGTTTGCAATTGTGACTAAAAAGCACTATTTTACTCAAAACATATTTTCTTTACACTTTAGTGTGGGTACTTTACAATATTTTACCTGGGGTATCGCTTTTCAACAGTAAAAGTTACAAAAATCACTGGGAGAGAGAGAGAGAGAGAGAGAGAGAGAGAGAGAGAGAGAGAGAGAGAGAGAGAGAGAGAGAGAGAGAGAGAGGAGAGAGAGAGAGAGAGAGAGAGAGAGAGAGAGAGCTGACCACTTGTTGTTGAAGATGCAGTTGGATCAGATTGGTGATGTGCCAGGTGTACTTGGAGAAGCTCCTTTGGGCAGATCATCATTCCTCACAAATGCTGACCTAAAAAGAACAAATAATTTTGACCATGTAACTTAACCTAAAGGTTGTAGTTGCGATAGGGTTAGGGTTGTGGTTTGTGTCTGGGTTGTGTTAAGGTTTACCTGTAGTTGTGTTAGGGTTTGTCTCGTGAGGCCAAATCTCAAATATTAGAAGTTTGGAGAACTTCAGTATTTTGTGTTTGAAAGGATGTGCTGGTTGCTAATGCTCGCGTTTGATTGGCTCTGAGTAGAAATGACCTTTCTCCCTCAGGAGAGGGCTTTCTTATACCAGCAGCATACCACCCTGCATCCCACTGCTGGCTTGCTTCTGAAGCTGAGCAGGGTTGTTCCCTGGATGGGAGACAATATTCTGCTGGAAGTGGTGTTGGGGGGCCAGTAGGAGGCACCCTTTCCTCTGATCTTAAAAATAATATCCCAGGGCAGTGATTGGGGATATTGCCCTGTGTAGGGTGCTGTCTTTCAGATGGGATGTTAAATGGGTGTCCTGACTCTCTGTGGTCACTAAAGATCCCATTACACTTATTGTAAGAGTAGGGGTGTTAACCCTGGTGTCCTGGCTAAATTCCCAATCTGTCCCTCATACCATCATGGCCACCTAAACATCCCCAGTTTACAATTGGCTCATTCATCTCGCCTGTAACTATTCCCCAGGTAGTTGCTGTAAATGAGAATGTGTTCTCATGGTAAAATAAGTGTTAAAAATAAAATATGTTTCCTCGTGTGTATCCTAATGTGATTGTGCCTTCATTGCACGTGTGAACGCCTGTGTTTCTGTGTTTGTCTGTCCTTTTGCTGAAAGCAGTTGGAGATATCATATTTCCACTAAAACGATGAGAGTTGACTGGGCCTTTAACTGTAGCATACTGAATAGAATAGATTCTAGAGTAGAACAGTCAAAACCTCACTGAAAGGGTTAACAGCTAGCAGTTCCCTGAGCTACAGTCTAACCCACTGTCAGATCATAGCGCTGTACATAATGCAGGGTGCATAACTCCCTATACACACACACACACACACACACACACACACACACACACACACACACAGAGAGAGAGACACACTGCTCCATAATGTAGGAGCCCTAACGCTCTCCTAGCCGTGATCAAAAACATGAAACTACACGAACAGAAGGAGAACAGTTAAATATTCAACCTCACAGAGAGCAGAAAGGGCTTACTGACAAAATGCCTAAATATGAGAAACGGTTTCTTCACTAGTTCAAAGGCCTTTGTCATAGAGAGACAGAAAGAGTGTGTGTGTGAGTGCGTGTGTGTGTGTGTGAGGGGATAAACCCCTGAATGCATAAAACCAAGAACCAAGGGCCCCTAATCAGCCCCCCACGGCCCTCCCACACCAACTCTCTCTCTTCCTCTATTTCTCTCTCCCTCTACCTCTTTCCGTCCCTCCAACATATACCAAGGACTCCTTCTCTCCCCTTATTTTTCTCAGTCTCTCTCTGCCTCCCACACAAAACTGTATTCTGCTCCTTTCTGTCTACCTCTGCTTCTCCCTCTCCTTCCTTCCTCTCTAACCCTCTCCCCATTCCTAGTTTTCCCCTTCTCTTTCTCTCTCACTCCTTTTCTCCCTCCCCCAACCCCTCTCACTAGCAGGCTAGATCTCTATTGTGCCTCTGCAGCTCCTTTCTCTTCCCATAGACAGGCCATTCAGCCCTGGGAAACGGGAGGAAGTGCACACACACATACACACACACACACAAAGGGAGGACAGGACTCTCTCATCTCTGGTCTGGAATGCTATCCTCCATGCCTGCAGATCCGCTGCTACGTTCTAACTGACTCTGCGGGACACTCTCTGACACACACATGCACACACGCACACTGTGACATACACTATTCATGCTGTAAGTGCCTCAGCTAACAAGATACAGGACAGGTGGGCCCTGTGGGCGGAAAAGGACAGAGACGACTAAGCACAGATCTTGGGTCAGTATAGCCTTTCTTTGGCTAAGGTTAGGATTAGGGGAAGCATAAACTGATCGTAGATCATAGATCAGTGTCATAGACAAGGGCTGCTGGTGACCCCATGACTCAGAAATATTAAGGCTAATGGGATCTGGACCATTTCTCTCTCTGTGTGTGTGTGTGTGTGTGTGTGTGTGTGTGTGTGTGTGTGTGTGTAGTACCAGTCAAAAGTTCAGGGCTTTATTATTTTTACATCAAAACGATGAAATAACACATATGGGATCATGTAGCAACCAAAAAAGTGTGAAAATATATTTTATATTTGAGATTCTTTAAGGTAGCCACCCTTTGCCTTGATGACAGCTTTGCACACTCTTGGCATTCTCTCAACCAGCTTCATGAGGAATGCTTTTCCAACAGTCTTGAAGGAGTTCCCACATATACTGAGCACTTGTTGGCTGCTTTTCCTTCACTCTGCGGTCCGACTCATCCCAAACCATCTCAATTTGGTTGAGGTCGGGGGATTGTGGAGGCCAGGACATCTGATGCAGCCCTCCATCACTCTCCTTCTTGGTCAAATAACCCATTCACAGCCACAAAGACACAGCGGTTGGAACCCAAAATCTCCAATTTGGACACATCAGACTAAAGGTCTAATGTCCATTGCTTGTGTTTCTTGGCCCAAGCAAGTCTCTTCTTTTTATTGGTGTCCTTTAGTAGTGGTTTGTTTGCAGAAATTCGACCATGAAGGCCTGTTTCACGCGGTCTCCTCTGAACAGTTGATGTTGAGATGTGTCTGTTACTTGAACTCTGTGAAGCATTTATTTGGGCTGCAATTTCTGAGGATGGTAACTCTAATCAATCAATCAATCAAATGGATTTATAAAGCCCTTTTTACATCAGCCGATGTCACAAAGTGCTGTACAGAAACCCAACCTAAAACCCCAAACAGCAAGCAATGCAGATGTAGAAGCATGGTGGCTAGGAAAAACTCCCTAGAAAGGCAGGAATCTAGGAAGAAACCTAGAGAGGAACCAGACTCTGAGGGGTGTCCAGTCCTCTTCTGGCTGTGCTGGGTGGAGATTATAACAGTACATGGCCAAGATGTTGAAACGTTCATAGATGACGAGCAGGGTCAGATAATAATAATCAGTGTTTGTAGAGGGTGCAACAGGTCAGCACCTCAGGAGTAAATGTCAGTTGGCTTTTCATAGCGAACATTCAGAGTTAGAGACAGCAGGTGCGGTAGAGAGAGAGAGAGAGAGAGAGAGTCGAAAACAGCAGGTCCGGGGCAAGGTAGCACATCCGGTAAACAGGTCAGGGTTCCATAGCCGCAGGCAGAACAGTTGAAACTGGAGCAGCAGCACAACCAGGTGGACTGGGGACAGCAAGGAGTCATCAGGCCAGGTAGTCCTGAGGCATGGTCCTAGGGTTCAGGTCCTCAGAGAGAAGAGAAAGAGAGAGAAAGAGAGAGAGCGAATTAGAGGGAGCATACTTAAATTCACACAGGACACAGGAGAAATACTCCAGATATAACAGACTGACCCTAGCCCCCCGACACATAAACTATTGCACCATAATTACTGGAGGCTGAGACAGGAGGGGTCGGGAGACACTGTGTCCCCGTCCGACTATACCCCCGGACAGGGCCAACCAGGCAGGATATAACCTCACCCACTTTGCCAAAGCACAGCCCCCACACCACTAGAGGGATATCTTCAACCACCAACTTACAATCCTGAGACAAGGTTGGGTATAGCCCACGAAGATCTCCCCCACGGCATGAACCCGAGGGGTTCCTTTGCAGCAGAGGTAACTCTGGGTCTCCGTTCCTGTGGTGGTCCACATGAGAGGCAGTTTCATCATAGTGCTTAATGGTTTTTGCGAGTGCACTTGAAGAAACAACGTTCTTGAAATTTTCTGGATTGACTGACCTTCATGTCTTAAAGTATTGATGGACTGTCGTTTCTCTTTGCTTATTTGAGCTGATCTTGCCATAATATGGACTTGGTCTTTTACCAAATAGGGCTATCTTCTGAATACCACCCCTACCTTGTCACAACACAACTCATTGGCTGAAACTCATTAAAAAGGAAAGAAATTCAACAAATTAACTTTTAACAAGGCACACCTGTTAATTGAAATACATTCCAGATGACTACCTCATGAAGCTGGTTGAGAGAATACCAAGTGTGCAAAGCTGTCACCAAGGCAAAGGGTGGCGACTTTGAAGAATCTCAAATATAAAATATATTTTGATTTGTTTAACACTTTTTTGGTTACTACATGATTCCATATGTGTTATTTCATAGTTTTGATGTCTTCACTATTATTCTACAATGTAGAAAATAGTAAAAATAAAGAAAAACCCTTGAATGAGTAGATGTGTCCAGTCTTTTGACTGGTACTGTACGTATGTATCTAGCCATATTTGATTTCTGCTTTTATATTCAGTTGCTCCCTTCCCTCGCTCAGTTCCCTTTAAATCAATGATGAACATGTGAGCGTGATTTGAGTGACAGCTATTTGAAGGGGCGTGTACAAAGTGGAGGGGAGATTGCTGGGAATGGTTAGGGAGAGTCTACAGAGAACACTATAGGTGGATGAGATGCGAGGGGAGGGGGATGGAGAGGAGGAGAGAAGAGGATGAGAGAGGGATGGAGAGGAGGAGAGGAGAGAAGAGGAGGGGAAGGGGATGGAGAGTAGGAGAGGAGAGAAGTGGAGGAGAGGGGGATGGAGAGGAGGAGAGGAGAGAAGTGGAGGAGAGGGGGATGGAGAGGAGGAGAGGAGAGAAGT
Organism: Salmo salar; assembly: GCF_965601325.2. Taxonomy (NCBI): domain Eukaryota; kingdom Metazoa; phylum Chordata; class Actinopteri; order Salmoniformes; family Salmonidae; genus Salmo; species Salmo salar. The sequence continues at coordinate 38,541,651 of NC_138293.1, forward strand.
GGAGGAGAGGGGGATGGAGAGGAAAGAGGAGGAGAGGAGGATGTAGAGGAGGAGAGGAGAGAAGAGGAGGAGAGGGGAATGTAGAGGAGGAGAGGAGAGAAGAGGAGGGGAAGGGGATGGAGAGTAGGAGAGGAGAGAAGTGGAGGAGAGGGGGATGGAGAGGAGGAGAGGAGAGAAGTGGAGGAGAGGGGGATGGAGAGGAAAGAGGAGGAGAGGAGGATGTAGAGGAGGAGAGGAGAGAAGAGGAGGAGAGGGAATGTAGAGGAGGAGAGGAGAGAAGAGGAGGGGAAGGGGATGAGAGTAGGAGAGAAGTGGAGGAGAGGGGGATGGAGAGGAGGAGAGGAGAGAAGAGGAGAAGAGGGGAATGTAGAGGAGGAGAGGAGAGAAGAGGAGGAGAGGAGGAGAGGAGAGAATAGGAGGAGAGGGGAATGTAGAGGAGGAGAGGAGAGAAAAGGAGGGGATGGAGAGTAGGAGATGAGAGAAGTGGAGGAGAGGGGGATGGAGAGGAGGAGAGGAGAGGAGGAGAGGAGAGGGGAATGTAGAGGAGGAGAGGAGAGAAGAGGAGGAGAGGGGGATGGAGAGGAGGAGAGGAGAGGGGAATGTAGAGGAGGAGAGGAGAGAAGAGGAGGAGAGGGGGATGGAGAGGAGGAGAGGAGAGGAGATAGAAATGTTGAGATTATCAGTCAGACTGGAATCCCTTAGAAGCCAATCAATATAAACACACAGAAACTTCAAGCCAACACACACACACTCAGCGGCTTCAAACCATCACACATATCGCCCCAAGCACCACATAGCTCACTAGAGCTACATGCCCACAATGAGTCCTCTCTCTGAAATAACTGGCAGTATCATTATTTTAAAATGACTACACCGCGCATATAACCATGACATTGTACCACACAGAACATATATATAATATATGTGGTAAGAACAACAGGAGCTCATATATAACTGAACTTTATGTTTGATGAGGAGAAACATGCAATTATGAATAGAATGGAATCATTTGTGTGTGCCTGTGAGCATGTGCATATGTTTGTGTGTGTTTATGTGTGTGTTTGTGTGTGTGTGTGTGTGTGTGTGTGTGTGTGTGTGTGTGTGTGTGTGTGTGTGTGTGTGTGTGTGTGTGTGTGTGTGTGTGTGTGTGTGTGTGTGCGTGCGTACGCTTGTGTATGCGTGTGATCTTTCATTAGAGTGTTAGTGTGTGTGTAATCTTTGATTAGAGAGAGTGCGAGTGTGTGTGAGTGTGTGTGCGTGAGTGTGTGTGAGTGTGTGTGCGCGTTAGCAAAACACCCACAGCCATGCGTCGGAGATGAAAATGCATATGCTTCAATCACTGCGCCTCCTAACTGCTTGTGGGCATTCGGTTAAATTATGAATTTCATTTATTTTTTACTTAAACAGTCAACTCTCTTCCCCCTCCTCTTTCCATCTCCCTCTCCCTCCATCTCCCCCTCTTTCTCCTTTTCGAACCCCTCTCTTCAGCCACCGCCCACCACCCCCACTCTCTCTCACCATTTCTCCCTCTCAATTTAGAAAGTGGGTGTATCAGTATAATTGCTGGTAGATATAGACAGAGTGGGTTTTATCGCCAGGGCTGCTTGTTAATTAAAATCAGACAGGCGTTAGCACGAAATCACTTCAACTCATATATATATTCTCAATAAGAGCAGAAAGTAGGCCAATCTTTGTGTTCCAGTCACTTTTCCGCCATCCTTGCACTAGAGCGACTTAAATCTGAATCCAAGGGAGAGGAGGAGAGGAGGAGATGAGAGGAAAGCGGAAGAAAGGAAGAGAGGAGAGGATATTAGAGAAGAGAAGAGGACACGTAATTGCCAATGTATCACATATGTCATCAGACCATTCTAGAGAGGACATGAGCCTTACTTAACCTCACCTTATACTTAACTCTACCTGTACTCCTACATGACGTAAAAATAGTTTGTTGTGTGTCAGCTGGCATTGGCTGAGTAAGAGAGATATAAATAATGGTCACAGGTTCTGATGGAACAGATTGCACTTATGTGGTCGCACGAGCACGAATGTGGTACATTAAACTCTGCGTGAGACACTGTCACCTTCCTTGAGTCTGTCACACAAGCTCATTTGCATAATCTCCTGTCTCCTTTTCAAGATGGATACACAGTACACTACACACACACACACACACACACACAATGTTAACAGCACACTCCTTTGCGTGCCTCGGATGCGCACATTCATTCCAATTAGAATAATGTAGCCAATTAACACACGTTAAACCCTGCGGTGTGTGACAGACCCGGAGGTGAGAGCGGGCTCTTATCCCATCTGTTCCTGTAGGCCAGGAACATTTCCACATCACATTTGGTGTCAAATGAAAGCTAAGAGTCTATTTTTTTTTTTATTGAGGCATACGTATATACTGTATGTAAATATATATATATATATATTGTCAAACGGTGGGTGTAGCTGGTGCATGGAAGTCAGGCGCAGAGATGAGTGGACAAAGCACTTTACTGAGGCATTTATCTAAACAGAACGCAACCGCGTCACAAAAACAAATGCCCAAAGAACAAGTGAGGCAGCACATTGTACAATAACCAAGTACAAAGTACCGGCTGCCACAAAGCACAGATGTAAAACAAAACCCGGCGCACACTAGCCGGAAGCATGCCAACCTGACAATAAACAATACCCCACACAGACATGGAGGGAACAGAGGGCTAAATACACATAGTAATTATGAGGAGATATAAACCAGGTGTGCAGGAAAACAAGACAAAACAAATGGAAAATGAAAGGTGGATCGGCGATGGCTAGAAGACCGGTGACGTCGGCCGCCGAACGCCGCCCGAACAAGGAGAGGAACCGACTTCGGCGGAAGTCGTGACATATAAATACAGTACCAAGTTAAAAGTTTGGACACACCTACTCATTCGAGGGTTTTTCTTGATTTTGACTATTTTCTACATTGTAGATTAGTAGTGAAGACATCAAAACTATGAAATAACACATATGGAATCATGTAGTAACCAAAAAAGCTTTCCACACTCTTCACATTCTCTCAACCAGCTTCAAATCAAATCAAATTGTATTTGTCACATGTGCCGAATACAACAGGTGTAGACCTTACAGTGAAATGCTTACTTACGAGCCCTAACCCAACAGAGTCAATGTGCGGGGGCACAGGTTAGTTGAGGTAATTGAAGTAATATGTACATGTAGGTAGAGTTAAAGTGACTATGCATTGATAGTAACAAGAGAGTAGCAGCAGTGTAAAAGAGGGGGTGGGGGGGAGGGGGGGGGCGATGCAAATAGTCTGGGTAGCCATTTGACTAGATGTTCAGGAGTCTTATGGCTTGGGGGTAGAAGCTGTTTAGAAGCCTCTTGGACCTAGACTTGGCGCTCCAGTACCGCTTGCCATGCGGTAGCAGAGAGAACAGTCTATGACTAGGGTGGCTGGAGTCTTTGACAATTTTGGTTAAGTGTTCCTTGAATTCTAAATAAATCACAGACAGTGTCATCAGCAAAGCACACCCACACCATCACACCTCCTCCTCCATGCTTCACGGTGGGAACCACACATGCAGAGATCACCCATTCACCTACTCTGTGTCTCACAAAGACATGACAGTTGGAACCAAAAATCTCCAATTGGACTCATCAGACCAAAGGACAGATTTCCACAAGTCTAATGTCCATTGCTCATGTTTTTGGCCCAAGCAAGTCCCTTCTTATTATTGGTGTCCTTTAGTAGTGGTTTCTTTGCAGAAATTAGACCTTGAAGGCCTGATTCACGCAGTCTCCTCTAAACAGTTAATTTTGAGATGTGTCTGTTACTTGAACTCTGTGAAGCATTTATTTGGGCTGCAATTTCTGAGTCTGGTAACTGTAATGAACTTATCCTCTGCAGCAGACGTAACTCTGGGTCTTCCTTTCCTGTGGCGGTCCTCATGAGAGCTAGTTTCATCATAGTGCTTGATGGTTTTAGCGACTGCACTTGAAGAAACTTTCAAAGTTCATGACAATTTCCGTAATGACTGACCTTCATGTCTTATTGATGGACTGTCATTTCTCACCCACTGAGCACCGGCCGACACCAGACATCCTACTTTGAAAAGCAGTTGAAATTTGGTCAGTCCAAATCTGAACCAATCATAGACGTCTATTTCACAAGTTTGAACAGCACAGTACAGTACAATACAGTAGAGCACAGTACAGTACAATACAGTAAAGAAAAGTAGAGTATAGGTCAGTACAGTACAGTACAGCAGGGGTACTCAACTAGTATTAGAGAAGGTCCAGTGACACAAATTTCCTAGGTGGCAAAGGTCCGGATGGATTTCGTCCTTTATCGGCGCTGTGGTACAGCGTAGTAACAAACATAGTCGTCTACGACTTAGGAAACGTGTTGTTATACAAAATGTACATTAAATGAGACTACAATTTGAATTGATTACAAATTCTTTCGAACGCAAACATGTGCAACATTGCATCAACATTGCTGATGAACAAAAGTGGTTGCATAATTATCTATGCAAAGAGTGCACTTTGAACCATTGTACATGGGACGTGAATTATTAGGATTTGTTCAATAAAATACAGTGCATGTTTTCTGGAGAACGAAGGAGAGTTAAACCAAAAGAATCATCTGAACGCATATAACGTCACTGTGGGTCATACAATATTCAGGTATAAGTCACTCTGGGCCTTGCCCTGTACTAATGAGAGAAATTACACTTTCTGTCTCTTGCCAATGCTTTGAACTTTGGCGCAAATGGTGCCAGAGAAACTCTGAGACACTGGTGCGTGTGTTCATTGACGAGCCTTCTGGGGTGTTTGTTTTGAATAAAGTTCATTGTGGAGAAGGCTGATTCACAGCTGTATGTGGAGCCAAACATAGTCAGGGTGTTTACTGCCAGTTTCTTGAGAACAGGGACATTAGCTGCAGGCACCATCTTTCCCCAGAAAGTGACAGGGTCACAATCACCAGCCTGCTCCTTCAAATAAACATTTTCTCGCAGCTCAATCAACTCCATTTGCAGTGATGCAACTTCTACCAATCTGAAGATCTGTTTTGCTCCTTCTGACAACTTTGTCACGTTTGTGACCAAGAAGGGGTTCAGGATGAGCAGCAGCTGTTCTGTTCCAACAGTGAAGTCATCAAATCCTTCAACTTCAGTATGAAATCAACATGGTTGGGAACATCTTTGTCTCCCTGCGTTTGCACCAGAAGGTTGGGGAAGTGGACAAGTTCTCCCTGGAGATCATTCTTGAAAAGCTCCAATTTCTTCTGGAAAGCCCGGACTTCTATTTATCATATCACACACTGTGCTGTCTCGTCCCTGCAGCTTAACATTCAGTTGATTAAGGTGTGATGTAATGTCTGTCAAAAATGCATCTGTTTCCGTCTTCTCTTCATCTTCCAAAAACTCACAAAACTAAGTTGCCTTGTCACTCTTTTGCTCTGATAAGATTTGATTTCCTCCTGAATGGCCCAAAAGCATTCCAAAACCCTGCCTTTGCTGAGCCATCTGACATTGTTGTGCAGTAGTAAGTCATCAGAATTGCCATTGGCCTCTGTCAGAATGCCTTGTAGCAGGCGGTGTTGTAGGGATGATGTTGCTTTTAAAAAGTTGATCAGTTTCATCATCGTTGCAACCCAAGCCGGATGGTCGTCCATGCTATTGGTTCGGTTGCCAGAGTCGCAACCCAGTCCTTCAGTCTTTTTCTTCTGTATCTATGTTGTGCAGTAGTAAGTCATCAAAATTGCCATTGGCCTCTGTCAGAATGCCTTGTAGCAGGCGGTGTTGTCGGGATGATGTTGCTTTTAAAAAGTTGATCAGTTTCATCATCGTTGTCATGACCTCAGAATAATATTTTCCCAGACTGGCACACGGGACAGATTGATGGATAATGCAGTGATATGAAGTCAGGTCAGGGTGGTCTTCTTTCAAGCGTGCAACCAGTCTCCACATGGCTGAACCTCCATCTGTAGTGTTGGAGACCAGTGACTTCAGATTTTATCCCCCTTTTAGTTAGAGACCTTTGATGGCCTCATGGATATCCTCTATGTGTGTGTGCTTCTAGATTTGTTAAGCCCAACCGCTCCTCACAGTAATTCTTTCTTTGTTTCGTTATAAAACCTGACAAACACCAGAAGCTGGGCATTGTCAGTGTTATCTGTTGATTCATCCAGAGCTAATGAAATGCATGGTGCATTCTGAATGGCCTCATCAAGTTGTGAAGTTAAATCTTCAGGTAATATTTCAGTTCTCCTCATTGCTGTGGAATCTGACAGTGGGATCTGTTTGATCTTTTTGTTTTCCTTCAAGCAAGGTGTCAGCAACTTCACGCATGCATTCTTTTACCATCTCAGCTTCTGAAAAAGTTTTTGGGGTGTTTTTCCAAAACCCGAGCTATCCTCAGTGAACAATCCATTGCACGTTATTGGGCTGTAAGGGAATTGACAAGGACTTCGGTGGAACTCTCATATTGGGATTTCAGTTGGTTAATCTGGTTTGTTCTCACCTCTTGTTCAGGGGATACCGCTGATCGAATTGACTATTCCTGGTGTCAACGGCGCTTAACATTGACACTTTTCACAAGAGCTACGGACTCAATGCATATCAGGCATATTAGTTTCGTGCTAGTTGCGAGGAGAATGAATAAATACTGTTCATATAGCTACGTCTTCGAATATATGTTTTTTTTTAACAAGCCATATTAACAATGATACTGGTAACTAAGCTCCTTCTATCTGTGATATTTACAGTTGAACCTCGGTCAAATCTTTCTGTTTCTTTCTGCCTGCTTGTCCCAAGGTTCCGCGGAGTATATTTGGATGAATGTGATTGGGTAAGACGTGGTCTCTTGTATTTAAGCGATAATGCCAGAGAAGCCGGTGTTTGAAGATTATATTGGCACGGGGGGCCTAACCAAACACCGGCTTCGAGGGCATTATCACTTTTATACAACGGGTTAACAACATATTAAAATAATGATTGACATATTTTCATTAAAAACATGATTTTACTTTTCATCCTTCCACAAGATATAGTCCCAACACAAATCTAGAGTTGCTTCCCAAGCCGGATGGTCGTTCATGCTATTGGTTCGGTTGCCAGAGACGCGACGCAGTCCTTCAGTCTTTTTGTTCTGTATCTTTGTTCTGTAACGACCCAGTCGTTCGTTCTAAATGTTCCATTGCCATACTGGCTGGAAATGTTCTTATCCCTTGCTTGCTAGCTAGCCAACTACGGATAATTTACAGTCAAGTCAAAAAACAAAACCAGAATAACAGCAAAGTAGCATTTGTTTAAGCTGGTGACATTTATTTGGTTACATCCATAACAATGAGCTAATGAGGCCCTCCAACTGCTGCTACTCGCTGTTTATTATCTATGCATAGTCACTTCACCCCTACCTACATGTACAAATTGCCTCAACTAACCTGTACCCCTGCACACTCACTCGGCACCGGTACCCCCTGTATATAGCCTCGTTATTGTTATGTTATTGTGTTACTTTTTATTATTTTTTAGTTAATTTTTTACTTTAGTTTATTTGGTAAATATTTTCTTACGTCTATTTGAACCGCACTGTTGGTTAAACGCCGGTAAGTAAGAATTTCACGGTAAGGTCTACACTTCTTGTATTCGGCACATGTGACAAATAAAGTTTGATTTGATTTGAACTATACTCTACTTATTTGACTCTACTTAACTCTACTCAACTCTATAGTACTATACTTTACTGTACTGTACTGAACTCTACTCTGCTGTGCTGTGCTGTACTGTAGTCTAGTGTGCTCTACTGCGTGATGTCCAAACTTGTGAAACATAGACATCGATGATAGGTGTAGATTAGGTGCAGTGCGAACCAACCAAATGTGGTCTTGTTTGGGAGCGGAGTACATTAGAATAATAGACAGTGTGTAGAATAATACCCAATGAGGATATTACATATCTCTACCTTTGTTTACCTATTCAGGATACATCACCATGAAGAGAATGACATTCATCATTATGCATTTATGTATAGTATAGATCAGGGAACCATGATGTCATTCTGTGATAGGAGTTCCATTCAGTGGGTCTCTCTCTCATCCAGTCATTGCATGAAGCTGAGTCCCTGAACCACTTGAAATGAAAATGTGTAATGCACTGCATGTAGCTCCTCAAAAAGTGCTATAGAAATGTCTATCCAATATGTGTTGGCTGCTGCAGGCCTATTTTATGAAATATTGTGATACTGGGTTGGTATTTCGAGTGCCACTGCTTTAGAAATAAGCCTAGGACTAATAGTGGCCTGTCATTCACTTTACCTACCACTGCTGGTCTATCCTGTCTCTAATCTATGGGAGTCCAGTGTCTGAAAGCACACTCCTGATAACAGGTTCGTGGCACCCACACTCTTTGTTGTATGTTCTACAGAATATTAATACAATCTGTTATATTCTATAAGGGTCTTGTTTACCATATATAGATAGCCACTCGCCTCTGTTGGTTAAACAGTAGCAGTTGCTATCAACAGGGGTTTGGAGCTACAATATAACTCCCGCCGCGTGCGCCCATTCACTACCGTTTAGCGAGGAAAACACTCGGGTGGCTTTTGTCTAGTAAGGACTAACTAAACTAGAAGAATGGCGCGCTGCACGGAGCGCCTTTTGATGGATTTAGACGCGCCTCATTAACAGTTTAAAATGTACACCTGTCTCACGGGTTCCAGTCGTCGCGGGGGAGAAGAGGGACCCTGCGGTGTTCTAAATGGCCCTTCTGACGCCCGAGGACAATGACGTCCTGTCTAAAAAGAGCCTTTTCCTTCGGACCAAAAGAGATGCATTTACAAAGTAGTTATAAAGCCATTGATTTGTGATAGGATATTTGAATGACTATTGAAGTTGGGTAGTTTAAATTCATCATGGCTATTTCTGGAGAGGTTATAGACAGTGGGGATTCCCCTAATGACATTACGCATGCAATAGGCCCACGCTTCATTACACTGAGCTGGCTAATATAGCATTGAGTTGATCGACTGTATAAATAATGTATTTGAGAAGAGAACACAAAGCAGCCTATAACGCAACCAAACAACCCCCCTCCCGTGCGAAACAAAAATAGAGGGTTAGGCCTATAGAAAAATAACATTATGCCTGTTTATTATAGCCTACTAGACTACTCTTAGAGACAGCTTTTAATTCGTAGAGGAATCTGGACCAATTTCAACGGCGTTCCTTTACTGCTTCATTAAAAAAAATCGAACGGAAATAGCCTAAAACATCGATTGCAGGAATATACGCCAACCTCGTGGTCTTCATTTGTAATCGTGTCTCATTGATGGCTCACTTAAACTCCATAATATATGTATGACCACCAGATTCGCGTTAATGGAGTCTCCGTCGGTCAACCAGGCCTGCACATATTTCACGCAGTAACGAGGGCTGAAGCACAGCGAGAGCTCGCCTCCCAAACGCGTTTAATTGTCCTCGTTATTGACAATTCGGTTCCGGTTTATTACCGATTTTCCGCTACTTCTTGGAGGCTTTGGTTTGGTCGGGCCATCTGCAGGGGGTCACGAGAGACGGTAACCCCCAGAGTTCTGTCCATCTGCCCCACAAATACACGTTTCTCTATCATGCATGGGCTCTCAGATCAAATTCATTGGTAGGCCTAACTGTTTTATATTGTACTATAATGCGGTCAAATTGGTCAATGCAGTGTAAGACTTGTCATAGGCATGAACCACTTTAGGTATTTATCATCTCATAATGATCCAAAGTTATTTCGGCCATTGACACCATGGGAAGCTTACCACACATAGTCTAAGACATACCATGACATGAGTTGATAAAAAAAAGGCATCAGCCATGTTTTTATATTTAGCTGAATATGCAGGTTTTAGGTGGTTAACACATTACCGGACCATATGAATAGATGAACAGACACCAAGACATGATAGCTGTGTTTTCTGACCGCAGGTTCTACCCTGAAAGGTACAGTATGTGTGTATAATATTGGCTCCAATAGCCAGGCCTACTGTTCTGAACAGCTTGAGGCTATGGATCTGAGTGAGTCTATTGAGATGGGTCTTTGAATGAATGGACATAGCCTAGGGCTCTGGCCTGAAATCTATAGCTTGTAGGCTAGGCATAACAGTAGTCACCAAATGGGGAGCGCTACAGGGTGTGTATACGTGTTCCTTCCAGCCCAGCACAACAAACTAGATTCAACTAATCAAGGTGATTGTGATTATTTGATTAGCAGAAAGTGTGTTTGTGCTGGGACAGAACAAAAGCCTGCAACCTCCAGCACCAGGATTGATGACCATGCACTGCTAGAGCTCACAGCAAGGATGGGCAATCCACCCCCAGAGGACCGAGCTGGTGTGGATGAAGGCTTTAACTCCAGCCAACAAATCTGAATCAACTAATTATAATATTCAATCAAGGCTTCGATGAGAAGCCTTGAATTAGGTGTGTTAGGCCTACTGTTTGGCTAAAGCAAAAGCCTGCATCCACATGGGCCCTTACAGGGTAAGATTCCAAACCACTACTTCAGGTTTATAGACTCATATAGAACACTGCATAGCAGAGGAGGCTGGTTGGAGGAGATATAGGAAGATGGGCACATTGTAATGGCTCATATGTTCGATGTGTTTGATACGTTCCATTTATTCCATCCCAGCCATTACCATGAGCCCGTCCTCCTATAGCTCCTTCCACCAGCCTCCTCTGCTGTACATATTACCCTGGGCCCCAGAAGCACTTGTGTCCTGGGGTAACAAACTCATTTTAGTCCAGTCACTGCCTCTCTATTAGACCTCAGAGACCTTGAATATAGAGCAGGCATTCGTTCTAATGAGGCAGAACTTCACGGTTCCTCTTTAATAAAACTTTGTCTGGCTCCACTCCTTCAGCAACAAAGCCTGAATTTGAAAAAGTTTTCCTCGTTTTTTTTTTCTTCCTTTTCTTTTTTCTTGCTATGACACACAAACGGTTCAGATGAATCGAACGCTGCCTCCTTCTCCCCCTCATGCTGATACAGTGACGCCAGCATGTGTGACTGCGTTCCAGAGATGCTCATCCAGAGAAATAGGCCGCTTTGGCGGGAAACGCGAGCAGCAGAACAGCAGCTCCTCGGGGGAAAGCTTTGATGGTGCCGGTTTGTAGTTAAATAATCTACATTTCAATTTGTGTCTAGAAGTCTGTTAGGAATTGAGGTTAAGGATTGTTTCTTCCTTTTTGTATGTTTAATTATTCTTCCCAGCCCCTATCCTAATTTAGCTTATTTATTGTTTGCAGGGCTGGGGGGGGGGGTAACTGTGTGTATGTGCGTGTGAGTGTGAGAGAGAGGGAGGGAGAGAGAGAGAGAGAGAGAGAGTGGAGAGAGAGAGAGAGAGAAAGAAAGAAAGAGAGAATTGCATAGAGAGGCCTACAGGTTCACTGGACCCTAGCCAAAGTAGGCTAATCACAGCTACATTGTATCAGATTATTCAAATTGTTTGTTTTCCACCCTCAACAGATAGGGGTTAATAAAATATGGGTAATATGGGTGGTCTATCTGCATGCCTCTGGAGTGGAGGTGGCTCATTGAACCACAAGATATCTAAAGGTGTGTTCGCCCCCACAAATACCAAGGCTTTAGCTCAGTGGGCTAACACAGTATTGAGTCTAGTGCACAACCTATGTCCAGTGTTCCAGTTGACCCATACCAGTCGGTCACACCTCTCACATTTAGAGACAAACGACTTCATGAATGATGTTCATACTCTCTGAGTCCAACCACTGAACATTCACAGGATTTCACACAGTGTGGAATCTTAAAGTTTCAGTCCAATCACAATCACTCCTGGGAGAAAAGTGTGTCTTTGGGGGGGGGGGATCTAAAGAGTTAGAACAAGTATATTTTGTTTTTCAAAGAGTTAAACAGAGTATACTTTGGTAAGTGAAAAGAACCCAGCCTCGGCTCATTACTGTCTCAGGGCCCTCTTGAACAAGAACAATCAAGGCTGAGTGTTGAAATATTAATTAGAGAATATTGTGCTCGGTGTTGTTTCAGAGTTCTCGTGTGAGGCTTTGCTGCATATGTAAGTGATCTTCTTTTTTTTTAAAACAGCGGTTGTTTTCTCCCTCAGGAAACCGGGGCCCTTTCTTCAAACTCTCCCTGGCGCACGCGGAGGGAGGACAGTGCATGCGACGCGTTGATCATGCGCTACACTGTGTGTGTGCTGTCCCCTGAAAATAGCTTTTTAAGAAGTGTGTGCTCTAACATCTAAAGGGAATTCTGTATGAAAGATTTCCATGTGACCCCTAAACATGGGCCTTTCCTGTGTGCTCTGTGAGTGCCAACTTCCTCTCCAATGACCCACCTTCTTATGATAGGCTTAGCGTGTTTGTCACATCAACAGACCACCAGGAAACTGCCCACAGTCAAAGGTTCCATAATCAGACCGGTACAATAGCAGCCTAATCCAAATAACTTTAACTGAACAGGGAATGTTGTCATTTTTCCAAGCCTAGTGCTATCCTAACATGATCAAAATGTCAATATGTGACCAAAGAAACATGAGATCACATCATCAACAGATATGACAAAGGGATTTGGCATTAATTCGCCTTAGTTCATTAGCAGGTATTTTTGAACAAAAATTCCTTTCTCTTTCTCTCTCTATCTCCCTCCCCCACCCCCCACCCTCTCTCCCTGGACCTCTCTCACTCCACCCCCCCCCCCCTCTCTCCCTCCACTCTCTTCTGTCTCTCTTTCCCTCCATTCTCCCTCTTTCTCCTCTCTCTCTCTTCATTCTCCCATCGCTCCATTCTCTCGCCTCTCTCCCCTTCTCGCCCCCTTTACTCTCTCTCCGTTCTACCTCACCATCTCTCTCTCTCAAGTGTGGGCAGGTATCAGCTTTACATACTGATCCACTGATCCTACTGTGGGCTGATGAGACTACCATAGTTATTGGCTAATTAATTACAAATGCATGCAGACAGAGAAGGAGAGATAGAGAGGGGGAGAGGGATGGTGGGGCGGGGCGGGGGTAGCGATGCGACAGAGAAAGGGGGAGAGGGAGGGGGGTGGTGAGAGAGATGGGGGGGTGAGATGTGAGAGGGAGAGAGAGCGGGAGAGTGGGAGAAAGATGAGAGAGGAATTGTGAAGTGAGTGGTGGGAGGAAAGGAGAAGATTTCTGTATCGTTGTTTACTTTAAAGACCCGTTTCCACCTCGGCCATTAATGCAGTCAGTAATTCTTGCGTGTGACTCATCGGCTCTTTATAAAGTAGGTCAGTAGGTTTTTTTGCTCAAAGTTCTAATAAGACTTGCAGAGTTCTAAAAGCCCCCGAGTTCTCATGTTCTGGGGGGGGGGGGGGGATCACACAGAGATTCAAGGCTCCCACGCTCACCTCTACAGTATCATGGCAAAAATTGTGGAATAGATAATTCTACCCAAAACGTGTGTCACTAGATGTCAATGGTTATCCTTTTCGTTCTATTGTAGTAACTAGTCCAACATTGTATATATGCCTAAAATGATCCCATGTCTGTCTTAAGGCAGGTAGCCTAGTGGTTAAAGCATTGGGCCAGTAGCCGAAAGGGGAAAAAATCTGTCAAAGTGCCCTTGACCAAGGCAGTTAACCCTAAATGCTCCTGTAAGTCGCTCTGGATAAGAGCGTCTGCTAAATGACTAAACTGTTAAAACATTTAAATGGAAGGCATTGATTCTGGCCCTTAGCACGAGTCAGGATCAGCTTTGGCATACCCCTTCCCTAAATATTTATGGGGTGACTTTCAATTCTGACTTATGGTCAGTGTTGGCAACAGCATGTTAGAAGGGACAACAGCAGACATAACTTCACATGAGTGATACGCGGCGTCTGCCGCTCCCCCTTTTAACAGCTTTCTTAACTCATCCTCCCCATCTGTCCATCTGCAACCCTCCCAATCTGGCTGGCCCCTGCCAGCAAGTACGTATGTGTGCTCGCAAGTGTGTGTGTTTGTGTGCTGGAGCACATTTATAGCTATTCCTTTGATTATTCTCCCCATTAAACTTTTAAACTCTCTTATTTTCTTTTTTAAGAATACTGAAAATACTCCAATATTTGTCCTTCCACAGACCTGAATTCTTTAGCTACTGCCTCATCACCTGTTCTTTCCCTCCAACTGAAACACTCACTCACTCAGTAGTGTATGGACCAAGGTTGTTCTTCCTCAGACAATAGCTTACTGCCATTCCCTTTATCCAATTCTAATGTGAGAATCTTTATGTGCGTGTTCCTTTGGCCCCCTGCTTCTCTTTCAATGAAACAGCGCAGTGACGGCGGACGGGGCAGCGAGGCGAGAAACAGCGAGACAAAAGCTGATGAGTTTCAAAAGCTGCAAAAGGAGTGAAAGAGACAAGGAACGGAGGAGGTAGAATGAGGGAGGAGAGGGAGGAACCCTTTAAATCATCATTTGAAAGTAATTAGAAATCTGGTGGGGCCGGGCCGGGACGGCCGCACAGATTGCCTGCTCCCGAACACAAAACCAGTAATGAAGTGGAAGGCAGAAGGGAGTGGCTGGGGACAGATTTCTTTGGGTTAGCTATACTGGCCCTAAAGTTCCCCTCAGTCTGTGTGGGTGTAAAGAAAGCTGTATTCATGAGGTGTTAACCATTTTGTTTATCTGATGGCTGAATTTATTCAAAGTGTTGCAGCTATGAGTGACAGATGGCTGCGATGTGATGGATCTGAGCAGAAGTTGACACCTCGGTGGAAAAAAACAGGAGAAAAGGAGAGAAACGAGAACCCAGTAGAGAGAAACAATGTTTAATGTGTTGCCCTGCCCCAGTATCTGTGCGTTACCGATATCGATAATGAGAAGGCCTATTATATGTCTCCTACAGGAAGCTCTGATTTAAACTCCCATTACACAGCTCTGAGAGCGCTATAATGTCAAAATATGTTAATTACTCGCCAAATATGGAGTTTCGCTGAACAACTATATTCAGTTACTCCCGTTATGGCCGGTATGTACTTCCAAAAAAAGGCTAAATAAACATGTCAAAACAACCGAAAAAAATGCCGATTCGGCACCTCCACTCATTAGCCCACTGCCACGCACAGGTCAGAAGTCTACAACAGCTCAATACATTGGAGGTGCTGAAGAGGCAATTTTTTTTGGTTTGCTTGTAAATTAGTATTTAGACATTTTTTGGAAGTACATACTGGCGGTAGTGGGAGTAAATGAAGATAGCTGATCAGCTAAACTCCATATTTGGTGAGTAACTAATGTATTTTGACATGATAGCGCTTGCAGAGTTGTCAAATTGCAGTGAATCGGGGGCTTCCTGTGCGTTAAAGAGACATGTCATACGCATCGGTGACATCTCTAATGCACAGATACTGGGGCAGTGTTGCCCATGCTATTTCGATGTTACCAATCTGGTGGTAATTAGAGGCTATCTGAGCTCACCGCTCCAACTGTTTCCCGGATCGTATGCGCATAGGAAATGTGATTGGAAAATAGCTGTGGTGAACACTGATAATACATTTTTCATTCGAACACGTTGTGATTTTATAATTGGTTTCGACCTGCATGAAGGATGGTCTGGAATCGGTCCATGATGTAGCCTAGGCCTAAAACTATTCCATGGTAGAGTTGTCCGTGATGAGATTTGAACTCGCAACCTTTAGGTTACTAGACGATTGTGTTGTAGGCCCACCCTACTTTCCTTTATGCCTTATTAAGTAACCATATGTCTTATGTAAGTATATCAAACATAACGTATCATACTAATTTGAGTGTCCGGACTTACATTCACTATGCTAAGTCTAGTCTAAGAGACCAGGTTGGCCACCCATGGAGGATCATGTTCAAAATATCCCGTGTGGCTTAGTTGGTAGAGCATGGTATTTGCAACGCCAGGGTTGTGGGTTTGATTCCCACGGGGGACCAGTATGGAGCAAAAAAAAAAATGAAATGTATGCATTCACTACTGTAAGTTGCTCTGGATAAGAGTGTCTACTAAAATATATAAAATGTCCCTTTTGATTATTAAATCAAACACTTTAAAAGCCTTCAACAAGGTCCCTGAAACAGTCTCATAATATATATTATTCTCGCATTCTGTGTCCTGATTCCTCAATTCACACGACATCTGAAGCCTAAACAATGTCAATTAGAGAACACGACTCAATACTCTCTAAAATGCCCCTCAATTTATCCTGGTTAAGCCGACTGCTAACTGTTGAGCTTGATGATGTATTCACACATTTATATCTATTAATGGTGGGGAGGTATACATTTTTTTTTAAATGGGCCCTTTGAGTCTCCTCTCTCCATTGGTGAGGCGATAATTGGATAATTAGTGGCGAATTGCATTATGAAATAATTAGTATATGTGCGTGTGATGGCACGTGAGTTAAGCAAAGGTTAGCGGGGTGCGAGAGAGGGGCTCGACTGCCTGCCTCAACAGCTGAGGATCGATTATCTTGGACAGGCCTCTGTACCCCTCCTCTCCTAACCCTCTCACCCCTCCTTTCCTCCTCTGCCTCGATTATCTTGGACAGCCCTCTGTACCCCTCCTCTCCTAAACCTCTCACCCCTCCTTTCCTCCTCTGCCTCCATTCACTACCGCTTATCTGACGGACAATAGATCCTAAATCGCCTCGTTTCCATCTCAATGAGTTAAGCCCAACAAGAGGCGAGGATCAGGAGACCAACTCCACACCACAAATGTCGGGCGATCACTAGAGCAAATGGGACGTCAAGGACAGGAAGAGAGGGAGGAAAGAGAGGGGAGGTGTGGGTCTCCTAAAATATATTTTTTAGGAAAATGCTAATACGTCTCGTGAAGAATAGATGGGATTTGCGAGGCTCGCTCTAATTCTGCTATTGTTGAACTCGCGTGCAGACGGGCGAGATTGACACACCAATCACGTGAGGGAATGAGTTGTGTGTGTGAGTGTGTCAGAGCTGGAGTAGTGAAAGCATGCTCACACAATAGGTAGCTTCGGGTTGGCCGAAAGTCTGGCCAGCAGTTGAAAGAGAATCAAAAGAGGTCTTAAGAGCAAACCTCTCTCTCTCTCACTCTCTCTCTCTCTCTCTCTCTCTCTCACTCATACATAATCGGTAATGCGAGACTACACAGTGTAATTTGCCTTTGATTGCTCTCGCTCTCTCTCTCTCTGTGAGAACACTGAGCTGTATTAGAATATGCAGACCTGTGTATTCACAGCCTAATAGAGAATAAACAGAACAATTCTCACTGCATAGAATAGAATAGCCTGCAGTGAACAGGCTATATAGGCCTAATACAGCTATAGAATCAGTCTATAGAATGTATTGAGTTACATTAGAATGGATTATAAGAGGTATTAAACTGTTTTTTTAAAAGAATGTTTCAGATTAAGGATGTTTCCACAATCGCAGCCTATTTGATGTTGATTGTTGCAAACACTTTGCCCAAGTGTATTTTCTCACAGGCTGTTGCTTATCTGGTAGGCCCCTACTATAGCCAACAGATCGTGTTCACAGGTAGAACTGAGTTCATAGGTCTTAGAATATTTGACATTCTGCGACAGATGGGTCTTTTGAAGGTGCCAACTAATATTAGTTCCTTCTGGAAAGGCAAGTGTTCCCTAAGAGTTGTGTGTGTGTGTGTGTCCGTTTTACTTTCGGAAAGAAGAGAAAATCTCTTAAAGATCTGTGACGAGGCCCAGGCCGCCTTCTAAATGTATTTTAATACCCCGTCCGATTCATCCACCATCTCTTGTTTTATGAAAGGAGTTGTGGCCGGGTCTGGCTGGGGCAGGCTCATTATGCTGCAGTTAGGTAAAGGGCTGTGTGAGAGCAGCGGAGCTTAGGGTCCCTACAGGCCGGCTCACAGGCACAATACACCAGGCGCTGCCTCCAAAGGGAGGCCCTGCCATGCCATTATACTGCCTTTGCTAACGAGCGCTTCATACGCCTTTGATATAATATAACCATTGAAATCTGGATAAATCTCCCCGCGCTAACAGCCAAATCCCATTTGATACGGGTGTGTGTATGTGACTGTGTGTGACTGTGCTGGT
The DNA here is from genome assembly GCF_965601325.2 of Salmo salar. Lineage (NCBI taxonomy): Eukaryota > Metazoa > Chordata > Actinopteri > Salmoniformes > Salmonidae > Salmo > Salmo salar. Next base: position 38,559,686 of record NC_138293.1, read on the forward strand.
GAGTGTGTTGTCTCTTCACCTGGGCAGCTCTGTTCTGGCAGACGAGGTTATGGAGGCGCGCGACGCGCTGACACGCATGTTAAAACGGCCCCGGCACACCGGATTTCATTAACGAATCCCCGCTCACATGACATCTCGTGAGCCGATCCGAGCTGAGTCGGAATTAGAATAAAATCTATGTTTAAGTAGATAAAGTGGATATAGCCGTTTCTATTGAGTCAAATCTGATCTGATAACAGTTATTGGATTAAGCCACACACGGGGGGGATTAGTCAAAATATCTAGACAGGTCTTGGTGAATAGAGTTATGGAATTATGAATGACAATGAAACTGGTGCACTTTTTGGGTTTGTAGTCCAATATCTCATACATTTGTGAAGCATGGCTGTAGGCCGACACAAGATTTGGACAGACCTTTCAAGTTTGTATTGTCACGTGCGCTACTATGGGCGGCAGGTAGCATGTCGCTAAAGAGCGTTGGGCCAGTAACCAAAAGGCCGGTGGTTCGAATCTCCGAGCTGGCAAGGTGGGGGAAAAATCTGCCGTTCTGCCCTTAAGCAAGGCAGTTAACCCCCAACAACTGCTCCCCTGGCTCCGATGAAGTAGACGTCGATTCAGAATGGTTGGGTTGAATGCAGAAGACACATTTCAGTTGGAATGCATTCAGTTGTGCAACTGCCGTTCTGGCTTGCTCTTTCCCAACGGTGGTGTAATCATTATCAGTAGTACTATATATTTTTTTAAGTCAAGGAGAACAAAAACACACGAAAAATAGAAATAAGAAGAACATGAGATAGTAAAGTAAGCTACATACAGGGTCAGTGCCAATACCATATTTACAATGTGAAGGTATACTGGAGTGGTAGGGTTAGATACAGTGCCTTCGGAAAGTATTCAGACCAGTTGACTTTTTCCACATTATGTTACGTTACAGCCTTATTCTAAAATGGATTAAATAATAAAAAATATTCTCAGCAATCTACACACAATACCCCACAATGACAAAACAAAAACAGTTTTTTAGAGATTTTTGCTAATGAATAAACTTTAAAAACCGGAAACATTACATTTACATAAGTATTCAGACCCTTTACTCAGTACTTTGTTGAAGCACATTTGGCAGTGATTACAGCCTTGATTCTTCTTGGGTATGACGCTACAAGCTTGGCACACCTGCATTTGGAAAGCTTCTCCCATTCCTCTCTGCAGATCCTCCCAAGCTCTGTCAGGTTGGATGGGGAGCATCGTTGCACAGCTATTTTCAGGTCTCTCCAGAGATGTTCGATAGGGTTTAGGTCCGGGCTCTGGCTGGGCCACTCAAGGACATTCAGAGACTTGTCCCGAAGCCACTACTGCATTGTCTGGGCTGTGTGCTTAGGGTTGTTGTCCTGTTGTTGTCCTGTTGGAAGGTGAACCTTCACCCCAGTCTGGAGGTCCTGAGCGCTCTGGAGCAGGTTTTCATCAAGGATCTCTCTGTACTTTGCTCCATTTATCTTTCCCTCGATCCTGACTAGTCTCCCAGTTCATGCCACTGAAAAACATTCCCACAGCATGATGCTGCCACCACCATGCTTCACCGTAGAGATGGTGCCAGATTTACTCCAGAGGTGACGGTTGCCATTCAGGCCAAAGAATTCAATCTTGGTTTCATCAGATCAGAGAATCTTGTTTCTCATGGTCTGAGAGTCTTTAGATGCCTTTTGGCAAACTCCAAGCGGGCTGTCATGTGCCTTTTACTGAAGAGTGGCTTCCGTATGGACACTCTACCGTAAAGGCCTGATTGGTGGATGGCTGCAGAGATGGTTGTCCTTCTGAAAGTTTCTCCCATCTCCACAGAGGAATTAGACCTCTGTCAGAATGACCATCAAGTACTTGGTCACCTCCCTGACCAAGGCCCTTCTCCCCCGATTGCTCAGTTTGGCCGGGCGGCCAGCTCTAGGAAGAGTCTTGGTGGTTCCAAACTTCTTCTATTGAAGAATGATGGAGGCCACTGTGTTCTTGTGGACCTTCAATGCTGCAGACATTTTTTCGTACCCTTCCCCAGATCTGTGCCTCAACACAATGCCGTCTCGGAGCTCTATTGACAATTCCTTCGACCTCATGGCTTGGTTTTGGTCTGACATGCACTGTCAACTGTGGGACCTTATATAGACAGGTATGTGCCTTTCCAAATCATGTCCAATCAATTAAATTTACTACAGGTGGACTACAATCAAGTTGTAGAAACATCTCAAGGATGATTAATGGAAACAGGATACACCTGAACTCAACTTCGAGTCTCATAGCAAAGGGTTTGAATGCTTATAAATAAGGTATTTCTGTTTTCTATTTCTAATAAATTCGCAAAAATTCATAACAACCTGTTATCGCTTTGTCATTATGGAGTATTGTGTGCAGATTGCTGAGGATTTTTATTTTATTTCATCCATTTTAGAATAAGGCTGTAACGTAACAAAATGTGGAAAAAGTCAAGGGGTCTAAATACTTTACGAATGCACTGTATATGATGATTGCATGCACGTGTGTGTAGAATGTGCATAGAGTGAGTGTATAAGCATCCTTTACAGTGGTGCCGTGACCCGGATCTACAGTTGCGCTGGGCTTGCTGTTGAGTACATTCGAGGGGTGAATGTAGCACATGGGGATGTGTGAAACTTATTCCTCAGCCTGAAGTATCCCCACTTGCGGCAGCGAGGCGCCAACTGCTAAGATGCTTCAGGAGGGCTGTCACGTGTGCTAGCAGAGGTCCCGAGTTCGTGCCAGGTATTGGCCGAATTGGGAGGAAGTGTTACTCGCTACGCAAGCAACGTCCTTTACACATAGAGAAGATATAAGGTTCAATGCAGATAGTCCGTGTCGCCATTTTGTTCGCTACTTAGCAGTCTTATGGCTTGGGGATAGAAGCTGTTCAGAAGCCTGTTGGTGTCAGACTTAATTCTCCGGTACCACTTGCTGTGCACAAACAGCGAAAAAAGTCTATGGCTTGGGTGGCTGGAGTCTTTCCTTTCACACCACCTGATATGATATGTGGCGTCCTGGATGGCAGGGAGCTTGGCCCCAGTAATGTACTGGGCTGTCCACACCACCCTCTGTAGCGCCATGCAATCGAGGGCGGTGCAGTTGCCATAGCAAGCAGTGCTGCGGCCAGTCAAGGTGCTCTCAATGGTGCAGCTGTATAACTTTTTAGGATTTGAGGGCCCATGCCAAATTATTAAACCTCCTGAGGGGGAAGAGGCGCTGTTGTGCCTTCTTCAAGACTGTTTTTTTGTGTGTGTGTGTGAAGCTCTCGACCCGCTCCACTGCAGCCCCGCCAATGTGGTTGGGGGCGTCCTCACCCTCCTGTTTCCTGTAGTCCACGATCAGTTCCTTAGTCTTACTGACGTTGACGGAGAGGTTGTTGTCCTGGTGTAACAGTGTAGGTTCCGTCCCTCTCTTCGCCCCAACCTGGGCTCGAACCAGGGACCCTTGCACACATCAACAACTGACACCCACGAAGCATCGTTACCCATCGCGCCACAAAAGCCGCGGCCCTTGCGACGCAAGGGGAACAACCACTTCAGGTCTCAGAGCGAGTGACGTCACTGATTGAAACGCTATTAGCGCGCACCACCGCTAACTAACTAGCCATTTCACATCGGTTACACTGGCACCACACTGCAAGGTCCCTGACATCCTCTCTGTAGGCTGTCTCATCGTCACCAGTGATCAGGCCTACGAACTTTGTGTCTCCAGCAAACTTGAAGATGGTGTTGGCGTCGTGCATGGCCATGGAGTCGTGGGTGAACAGGGAGTACAGGAGGGGACTAAACACACACCCTCGTGGGGCCCCCTTGTTGAGGGTCAGCGTGGCGGCAGTAATGTTGCATACCCTCACTACCTGGGGTCGGCCCGCCAGGAAGTCCAAGATCCATTTGCAGAGGGAGGTGTTCAGTCCCAGGTGTTCAGTCCCAGGCATTTTCACTTTTGTTAGCAAAATTTGAATGTATATTACACGTTTTAATTTACAGGATAGCTAGGCTCACAGTGGTAGGCCTACCCTTTCTTCAGGGTTTGGGTTATTGGGGGAAAGAGATGCTGATCTGTCAAGGACAAACAAATGTGCCCTCTTAAAGGGTTGTGGGGCTTTTGGGGTTGGGACAGGGCTACGGAATACAATTTCCCCTCATAATTGGTGCTTTACGAAAGCTTCAAAGCTTCCCAACCAAACATATCAGCCTGATCTCATAGATTAGATGTAACATGGTAAAAGTAAATCCGTAACACTCAAATTAGTATGATATGTTAGGTTTGGTATAGTTACATAAGACAGAAGGTTACTTAAGGCAAAACAAAAGAAGGGTGGTTGGTGGAGGTGGATGGGTAGGCATATAATGAAAATGTTTAGCGACCCAAAAGTTGCGTGTTCAAATCTCTTCACGGACAACTTTAACATTTTAGCTAATTAGAAACTTTTCAACTACTTACTACTTTTTAGCTACTTAGCATGTTAGCAAACCCTTCCCCTAACCCTAACCTTGACCCTTTAACCTAACTCCTAACCTTAACCTTAAACTTAACCCTAACCCATAGCCTAGCTAAAGTTAGCCAGCTAGCTAAAGTTAGACACTTAGCTAAAGTTAGCCACAAAAAAATGAGAATTCGGAGCATGAGTGACGTCACGTAATTGCAAACGCTATTAGCAGCTTGCACCACCTGCAAATTCTAAACATATTGCTCGTTTGGCACATCGGTTACACTGGCACTACGAATTGTAGTACGTAACATATCATCCTTAATGGATGATGGACATCCACAAATGAATACATACCATACGAAACTTAACATATCATACTAAATGGAGTGATTTGGGATTAGGTACAGAATAATACAAAATACTCTGAGACCAGGTTGAACATATCAATCTTCTGGTAAAGAACCTGATATGACCCTGTGGATAATGAATCAATAGCCTAATGATCCAGTAAATTGTAGGCTGCCTGGCATACAGCAGAGAACAATAAAAGTCCCGTAGCCTATACATTGTCCATAATGACCAATATTTGTCTTCATATGCGACTGTAGCTATACTGTCTGTTATCCGAGTGCTTTGTCCTCTAGCTCAGGGGCACTGCGCATCACAGCGCCCCGCGTGTGTTTGTGCGCAGACTCATTTAACAGACCAACACACATAAATAATCAACGGAAACGAAACATATTAAATCAAGCCTTGCCTTTAGACCACATATCTGTGCCAAGTTTTTCCGACACAGTCCAGGAATCTCTAAGCAGGCTTAGAGGTCTTTTAGAAGTCCCCTTTCCGTTTTCAACGCGCGGATTGGTTACGGTGCAGCTCATTTGCATGCACCGCCGTATAAACCCTCCCGCCACTGCAGCCCTCTCGCGCTGGGAGAGCACACCTCAGAGCGAGCACAGCAGAGAGAGTTAGCTTATCACTTCGTCATCCTAAAACGATCACTGTCGTACCCAACGAGACTCGGAAAGTGCTTTTGTTTGAATAAATAGTTGAGCTAAGTGCAGCCAGTTTAGTGGATTTTTTGTTTTTGTTATTTCAATTTGGCAGGATGGGTATGAGAGGGTGGAATTGGTGGGTGCTGGTGTTCACCTCACTGGCTGTCCTGCCCGCTCTCACGGAGGGAAAGACAGTGAAGTATGAGACATTTGAGGAGGACGCCCCGGCGACTGTCATCGGAAACTTGGCCAAGGACATTTCAATCAGCCCCTCCTCGGGCTCCAAGACAAATTTCAGGATGATGAAGCAGTTCAACTCCTCTTTTATCCGTTTGAGGGAGGGCGACGGACAGCTGACTATCGGAGAGAGAATTGACAGAGAGAGAATTTGCAAACACACCCTTCACTGCCTCATCGCATTTGATGTGGTCAGCTTCTCCAAAGAGCAGTTCAAACTCATCCACGTCGAGGTGGAGGTCAAGGACATCAACGACAATTCCCCCGAGTTCCCCCGGAAAGAGTCGAGTCTGGAGATCTCCGAAAACACAGCTGTGGGCACGCGGATCCCGTTAGACTTCGCTGTGGATGAGGACGTGGGTTTGAATTACATCCAGAGCTACCAGATATCCGTTAACAGTCACTTCACCATAGATGTGCTTAGCAGAGCCGACGGGGTTAAATATGCGGAGCTTGTGCTCATGAAGGAGCTGGACCGCGAGACACAGGCTTCCTATGCGCTGGAGCTGGTTGCTATGGATGGTGGCAACCCGTCCCGCACGGGAACGACTCGCATCAACGTCAAGGTGAAAGACTACAATGACAACAGCCCAGTATTCGACAGGAACAATTTCTCAGTGGACCTCCCTGAGGACGCACCGGTAGGGTTTCTCTTACTGGACCTGAACGCAGAAGACCCGGATGAGGGGCTGAATGGGGAGGTGGTGTATGGGTTCGGTAACCAGGTGCCATCAGAGATTCGACAACTTTTCAGAGTGGACCGCAAAACGGGACGCCTCACCCTTGAGAGCCCCATTGACTTTGAAAGCAAAAAAACGTACGAATTCGACGTCCAGGCGACTGACCTGGGTCCAAACCCGAGTCCGGCTATCTGTAAGATAGTGGTGCAGGTGCAGGACGTTAACGACAACGCGCCAGAGATCTCCATCACGCCTATGACCTCCATCACGGCGGGAATCGCCTATATCACGGAGTCTGCGGCACGCGAGAGTTTTGTGGCTCTGGTCAGCACCTCGGACAGGGACTTTGGTGCTAACGGACAGGTGCACTGCACGCTCTACGGCCACGACCACTTCAGGTTGCAGCAGGCGTATGAGGACAGCTTCATGATCGTGAGCACGAGCCCGTTGGACCGGGAGAAAATCCCTGAGTATAATCTAACAGTGGTGGCAGAGGACCTGGGTTCCCCACCATTCAGAACCATCACCCAGTACACCATCCGGTTAACGGATGAGAATGACAATGCCCCTGTGTTCAGTAAGCCGGTGTATGAAGTGGCTGTGGTGGAGAATAATGCCCCGGGTGCTTACATCACCACGGTAGTCGCCAGGGACATGGACTTGGGCCACAACGGTAAGGTGAGCTACAAGCTCGCTGACACCTATGTCATGGGCTCTCCGGTGTCCGCTTTTGTCTCACTGGACCCCGCGAGTGGCTCCCTTTATGCACTCAGGAGCTTCAACTATGAAGTCATGAAACAGCTCGAGCTCCGCATCACAGCCAGCGACGGTGGGTCCCCGCCCCTCACCGGAACCACGACCGTTAACATTAGGATAGTGGACCAAAACGACAACGCACCTGTCATCAACCAGCCCGTGCTCAATAATGGGTCCGCGGAGGTTCTGCTTCCCCGGGATGCGCCCTCGGGCTATGTTATCACCCGGGTGGAGGCGCGAGATGCTGATGAGGGCTTGAATGCAGAGCTGTCCTACAGACTTGCCTTTGGAGAGGCATCTGTGTTCTCCGTTAACAAAGCCACTGGAGAGGTCTACCTCAACCGCGTGCTCAGTCACGGCGTGGACGAGACCCTGCGCGTGACCGTCACGGTGAGTGACAACGGGAGACCTGCGCTCACCACCGCCGCCACGCTTCACTTCCTCATCATTGCGGGCGCCCCTCCGAGCGACAGGACCGTGTACCGGGCAGGCAGCAGGGAGGCAGGGGAGCACGCACAGTGGGACCTGTCAGTGGTGATTATCATCGTCCTCGCGGGGAGCTGCACGCTCCTGCTGTTAGCCATCATCTTCATCGCCACCACCTGCAACCGGCGGAAACGGGAGAAGACTGGAGATGACACCGACTCGTACGGGGAGAAGGAGACTCTGGAAAGAGGCAAAAACAACAGCGACAACCCGCTGCTGCCGCTCCACGGAGTCGTGGGAGGGTTTGAAGCCCACACCTTCTCGAGCCAGCCCGGTTTTGCCGGGGAACACACTGGTAGCAGTGACCTGTGCTCCGCCTCAGAAGACGGGAGCGAGGCCCCGTGCGTCTACGAACCGGACAGCAAACCCAAGGTGAGATTCTGCTCCCTCTCCCCCTTCCCCTCACTCTCTTTCTCTGTATGTGCCCTCAGCCTCACACAGTGATCTTGTAATGTGTTACTGTCCATGGTGCTGAACTGTGCTGTTTCTATCTCTTTTCCGCAGGGCTACTCCACTCTGCCTGGCTACGGAAACGGCTACAATAACGGTAAAGAAGTGGTCAGACCAATCACCATCTGGAAGGGCAACTCCTACACCACCATCTCCGCAAGAGACCCTGCATTCAGCGGGAAGGACAGCGGGAAAGGCGACAGTGACTTTAACGACAGCGATAGTGACATCAGTGGCACCGACCTGAAGAAGGAGGGAGTACCGGTACCCCCCATGGGCGGCCAGAGTGGTAAGAGATACTTCTATTTCTTTATCATAACCATTACAGTCATTCGAAAGAAGTCAATGTGTACGGGGTTTTGCTTTTCTATTTGGTCGCACAAGAAGACTAACCTCAAACCCCTCCCTTCTCTATCTCTCTCTCTCTCTCTCTCTCTCTCTCTCTCTCTCTCAGGTCTATGGGCGTGTACCAGTGAGTGTAAGATTCTGGGTCACTCTGACCGCTGCTGGAGCCCTTCCACCGTCCACGCTAACACCGGTCCCTCGCCCGTCCCCACCCCTACCGGCCAGACCCTCTCCTCCTTCAACAGTCTCTCCAAGACGGCCTCGCTGCCCCGAGACTCGCTCCGACGGGACAATTATTACCAGGCGCACATCCCCAAAACAACCGGCCTGCAGAGTGTGTACGAGAAGGTTCTGCATAGAGAATATGACTATGTCCTGGTCACTCCTCCCTTACCCATGAGAGTTCAGGAGATTAGTGAAATCACTATCCCAGTCTACGGTCCGACCACAACACGGTGTCCCAGCAATGAAGTCTAAAGAATAACCTAAATAACAGCATTCAAAAATGTGTTTCATTTAATTTATAAAACCATGACAAGGAGAATTACATGTTGCTTACAAACGGTTGAGATTATTTGTCATGTAAATGAGTTTGTATATCCTAAAGAATATTTGTGTATTTTGAATTTTTAAGTGTTTCAATGTAAAAGTCACATTTGGACTCTATATCCAATCACTGTTAAGACTTTGTTGGACATATACTGTGTAACTTATGCAAGGATTTGTACATAAAGAGAGTTTATTTTTTATAAAAATCATAATTCAACACCGACGATGTGTACATATGAATTGTAGTTATACTGATTCTAAGGCATGCCTACTATTCAAATGGCCCAGAAACCACGGTTTGATGCCGGAGACCCAATGTATCAAGTTGATAACTATGTATGAATTTATTTAAATGCAATGATGTAATAATTGTTTCGATTTTCTATCACCATATTCGAAAGAAAATAAACGTTGAAATACCGTTTTGAAACCTTAATCTTGTCCCCGACTTATTTCTGTTCACTCACTCCTACATCAACCTATTTAAGACATGCTACTCTTAGTCCTGGAGGAATATGGGAGCGCAATAAAAAGTGCTTCTATGCTATTAAACAGAGGCATAATCCTTAATCAAGGCACTTTGCCCCTTTGACAATGAAATAATAGCCCTAATCTGTTGTACCTATTGGATCCCGAGAGGTGTCACTATTGAAAAAAACTGTGCGCTCTGACAGGGGAGTGAATGATGACATTTCACCTACAACCGAATATAAACGACGAACCTCGTCTCGTCTACATTTGATTGATAATTTAGTTTGACTATTGGCAACAAAACGATCTTGCGGTCTAGTCATTCTCGCTAGAGGCAGCAGTCGGAGCCAATCAAGCTCATCAATAAGATTAACATACTCATCCGTGTATATTATAGTCTCCAGGGGTTTCTGCATGTCTAAAGAGTCTAATACAGTCTGTAGACCGACCTCCTCAAGGCACAGAATAATAAAGAGTTGCGCACACCACTCAATTAAAACGCATATGCCCAATGGGCGCCTATGCGTAAAAGCACGCCTGATACGTTCGGATAGAGAACTGTTTACGCATCGATTGACTATTGCCTTTAACCACAGGATGTAATTAATGTGTTTGGTAATAAAACATGTACTGATAACTCAATCAGCGCACATACAGCTGGGAACTAGATATCCCACGTCTCCACTGAGATAAGCATTTTGGATGGATATTTGTTCCCATGGGGTCTTCACTGAGTGGCGGGGGGCTGTATCGTTAGCTCGAAATAGGAAGCCACACATTCCACAGGATCCACCTCGGACCTTGGGCCGGTTAGAACTGAGGGAGGAAGAGAGAGAGAGAGAGCGAGAGAGAGAGGGAGAGAGAGAGAGAGAGAGGGGGGAAGAGAGAGAGAGAGAGAGAGAGAGAGAGGAAGAGAGAGAGGGAGAGAGAGAGAGAGACTACTGTAAGAGCAGCTCATATCCTCTCTGACTGAACGTATTGTATGTTCTAGGGTGATTTAAGGAAAGGCTTCCTTACTGCCTCTGCATCAGCTGTGCACGTTCACATCATTTGTGTTCCACCTACGGAACAATCCGCGTTCCCGTTTGAATAGGATTCCCAAAGAAATGTTGGAGAAATACATGAATATAAACCAGACTTTCCCATTGCGCATCATATATGCCTGTCAAATGTAAATACACACATTTTGACAAAGGCTTTCTTAGGTTGTGTAGGTCTACGCTGTCTGGACGTGTTTTGCACAGAAGGTAGCGCACTTGCCCTGTTGTTGTTTCAATATCCGAACAGCCTGTTCTCTCTGTCTTCCAAAGCCATAACATCGTTCTACTCTGCATTCCTTGATCGACCCCTGTCCTGAGGCAGGGCGCCAAGCCAACATAGTGACCATTTTAAAAGATTCCCGGTGTGGCACGCCGCACGCGCATACTTTCCACCGGGTTTTTGGGGGATTTATTTCTCCAGGCAGGTAATATAACAATCATCGCGCATGAATAGGCAGTTTGGTTAGCCCTGCCCTGTCCCAGAGAGAGAGAGAGAGAGAGAGAGGGAGAGAGAGAGAGAGAGAGAGAGAGAGGAGAGAGAGAGAGAGAGAGAGAGAGAGAGAGAGAGAGAGAGAGAGAGAGAGAGAGAGAGAGAGAGAGAGAGAGAGAGAGAGAGAGAGAGAGAGTGAAGGAGGATTAGTGGACACCTTTGCTCGGGCTCTCAGACCCACTCGCAGCCATGGCCGAGAGTTCAGATAAAGTGCCCATCGCTTTAGCGGGACCCGAGGACCTGCAACAGTTTATGCCACCTGTAAGTAGACTATCATATATCGTTGCTTGAGTTTCTAAATGATATACCTGTGCCAGATAGCCTAGGCTAGGGTCAGGGACTTTGTGTGGTCATTCCACGAAGACACCTGCTAATTTTTATGGAGGTGTTGATGTTGAGTTGGACTTTATGAAGGCAACGCATTATAAATGCTTTAGAAACCATTTTTACAAACAATTTTCAACTTTCGAACCCAGTATAGGTGGCATTCATGTAAATGATTGATGTGTTCATCACAGGCATACACTGCCGTGGCAGTTAAACCGGTGGCCACCGGCCGCCTGCTGAAGTCCGGGATTGTGGTTTTGATCGCCGGGGCAATACTGCTGCTGTTCGGGGCTATCGGAGCTTTTTACTTCTGGAATAATAACGACAAACATGTAAGAGTTTTAACATGAGTCCTTCTGTAATAATGGACTACAGCGAATTCAAGAGGCATTAGGCCTTGAACCAGCGACTCTTGTCTCTCCATGCTAGGCCTAATGTTAAAATCTGATAAATCATAGCATTGTGTTGAGCTATGCCATTTAGGTGTTGGAGCGCTTGGTAGAAGTCAAGAGCGTATAATGAATGGAAGCCTTGTTGTGTTTCTGAGACTTGGGAGGGGGGTGGAGGGGGGCTCATAGGGTCCTGCTGATGTCCCGGGGACGAGAGGTGTAATCGAGGTAAGCCCAGGCTACTGCCGAATAATAAAACGATGATGTATATGATTTGAATACATTTGGTAGCTATAGGCCTGCATGAGTTCTGAGCGAGAATAGGATAATCATTTGGTTGTTTTTCTAGCTGCTTCTAGGATGGAAGCAGGGCAAGTGCACCCCCCCCCCCCCCCCCCCCCCCCCACAACGCACACACACCTCACTCCTTACAGGTGTGACAACATTCCCTGTGTATGCATGTGTGTGTGGCAGGTCTACAACGTCCACTACAGCATGAGTATTAATGGTAACGTGGAGGAGGGCTCTATGGAGATTGATGCCACCAACAACATGGAGAGGTTCCGTACTGGGAGTGGAAATGAGGAGGCAGTGGAGGTCCACGACTTCCAGATTGTACGTTTGAAACAACAACAAGAATAATTCCAATTCCAATTGGTACATTGGAGGCTAAATCAATTTTGTAACATGTTAGATGCACATTGTTATTTTCTTACAAGCTATTTCCTCTCCTCGCTCTCTCCCCAGGGTATAACTGGTATCCGTTTTGCTGGAGGAGAGAAGTGTTACATTAAGACCCAGGTCAAAGCTCATCTGCCTGACGTGGAAACACTCAACAAAGAGTCTCTTCTGTTCGACCTGGTAGGAATGACCTCCTCTCTCTCTCTCTCTCTCTCTCTCTCTCTCTCTCTCTCTCTGTCTGTCTGTCTGTCTGTCTGTCTGTCTGTCTGTCTGTCTGTCTGTCTGTCTGTCTGTCTGTCTGTCTGTCTGTCTGTCTGTCTGTCTCTCTCTCTCTCTCTCTCTCTCTCTCGCTCTCTCATCTGTGTTTGTCTTTCTGTCTGTGTGTATTTCTGGGTTACCTATGACCGCAACACACCTATGTACTGTCAGACACAGTTAACATTGGTTGTGTGTTGTGGGGGGGTTGGGGTAGATATAGGGACTGAGCTAATTTAAGCGATTACAGGAGAGCTGTATGATGAACTGAGCGGTTTACTAGCTGGGTTGGTTGTGTGTGTGTGTGTGTGTGTGTGTGTGTGTGTGTGTGTGTGTGTGTGTGTGTGTGTGTGTGTGTGTGTGTGTGTGTGTGTGTGTGTGTGTGTGTGTGTGTGTGTGTGGTTAGTTGGCTTGGTTAGTTGGCTTTAGCCCGAGGGTAAGGGCTTGTACAAGTAAATGAAGAGATTGTAGCAGATTGGTATCCAGCCCCAAACATGAGCTCTCTCTGGCTCTGATCTGGAGGATCTCTTCTGCCACAAACTATCCACAAACCAGACCTGTGATCTGGGCTCACCTGACATACATAACTCCCCCACCACCCATACCCAAGTCATGTGTGATAACCCTAACTGTCATGTTGTCCATTTCTCTCAAAGTTAAGTCAGTTTAGAAGTATTCGATGGGACGGTGAGCCGAGAGGACATCCACACACCTACACCCACACACCCACACACGCACACACACACGCACGCGTGCCGCTCAGAGAGAGGGATTGCTTTCACTCGTGAGTCATGTGTTCACACTCTCTCTCTGGCCAAACTGAAACGAGGCGGGTTGGATCAACACGCTGATCTTAACAACATCTGAACAAGCCTGTCAAGCTGTCACAGTGCTGCAAGATGTCTGTGTTTCTGTGTGCGTGTTTGTGAGGGTGTGTAAGCTCTCCCACTGCCGAAATGAGGCTTTCTGCTTATTTAAATCAGTTAGCGCTGTGTATGCTCCATGCACACATCATTAAACATCACGCAGGCCATCGCAGGCCATCGCACGCATGCGCGCGCACACACACACACACACACACACACACACACACACACACACACACACACACACACACACACACACACACACACACACACACACACACACACACACACACACACACACACACACACACACACACACACACACACACACACGCCTCTCTGCCTCGTCAACAGCCGTTTATTTATTCCACGGTGTGTGCTAGACAGTGTATGTTTGTGTGTATGTTGGGCTCAGATAGTGAGATGTGGTTATAATAGTAGCTGCCGGCTGGTCATCCAACAATATCTCAGTATTCAAATTTTGTCCAGGAGGTGGCATAAATGTCTATGGGTGAAGTGAAAGTACAATACATGACCAAAAGTACTTGGACACCTGCTTGTCGAACATCTCATTCCAAAATCAAGGGCATTAATATGGAGTTTGTCCCCCCTTTGCTGCTATTACAGCCCCCACTCTTTTGGGAAGGCTTTCATTTCATGAAGCTCCCGATGAACAGTTATTGTGCTGACGTTGTTTCCAGAGGCAGTGTGGAACTCGGTAGTGAGTGTTGCAACCGAGGACAGACAATTTTTACGTGCATGCGCTTCAGCACTCGGTGGTCCCGTTTTGTGAGCTTGTGTGGCCTACCACTTTGTGGCTGAACCGTTGTTTCTCCTAGACGTTTTCACTTCACAATAACAGCACTTACAGTTAACCGGGGCAGCTCTAGCAGGGCAGAAATTTGACGAAATTTGACAAACTGACTTGTTGGAAAGGTGCCAGGTTGAGTGTCACTGAGCTCTTCAGCAAGGCCATTCTACTGCCAATGTTTGTCTATGGAGATTGCATGGCTGTGTGATCGATTTTATACACCTGTCAGAAATGGGTGTGGATGAAATAACAGAATCCACAAATTTGAAGGGGTGTCCACATACTTTTGTATGTATAGTGTAAGTAAGGGTTAAGGTTGGTAACAGAAAAAACTTGACATTTAAGCATAAAAAAACTTGACTGTTAAGTTTAGGCAATAACTCTGACTTGTTAAGGTAAGGGTTAAGGTTTGTGACAGGGTGAAAACAGAAACAATCAAAACAATTGCCTAGCACTGGGATTGAACCCGCGATCCTCGCCAAGCAAGCCGCTAGAGAGTAATATGTGCTCACGTTGCCCCTATTGGACGGTAATTGAAGGCATCTCCCAACGTCCTCGGGACATGGACAAACGTTGAATACGGAAGTCTATCCGGTGTGATCTTGCTGGGTTATCTGTTGTGATTTAGTGATGGGAAATATGGGTACGATAAACTCTTATCAGTGGCAACACACACACACACACACACACACACACACACACACACACACACACACACACACACACACACACACACACACACACACACACACACACACACACACACACACACACACACACACACACACACACAGACAAACACAGACAAACACAGACAAACACAGACAAACACAGACAGAGAGAATGGGTTAGATAAACTCGTCAGTCCTGCACTGGAGAACGCTTGCTGTTGTTTGTCCCCCAAGCTAATAATTTCAAATGAAAAATAAAAGTGTGCCCATGTAGGTTAGATGATAGCATTCCCCTAACTATCTATTACCTGTTTAGTATCCAGTAACACGGGTATATTACTCTAGTAATACCATGTTATCATTAGTGTTAGCAGTGTGTGTCTGCATGTTTGATCTACACATCAGCAGGGAGACTTTATAAAATGTTGCCCATCCTGCTTTTCCGTCAGCTTGTTGACTTGATGTGAATGATTCTCGACGTTGTTTAATGAAACCCAGCAAAGTACATAACACAAAAGGGATATCCCTCAAGCCTTCTGTAAATATATAGTTCCTGACCTAGTGTTCATTAGACAGACAGATTGGATCTGGGTTAGAAACATACTTTATTAATCCCCAAGGGTAGATTCAGTCGAAGGCACAGTAGCTCTCCTGTCTATGAGAAGCCCTCAGATTCTCTCCAGCGTTTAGGCATTTAAGAAAACATGCAAAGGATTAAAACAGAAAATGAGGAACGAGATAGGAAACCACATCAAAACAAACAAGGGGTCAAAAGAGTCGTAAGAATATTGCAATTATACAGGAAAATAATTACAATATCAGTCAGGTAGTGTAAGCCCAGGGACATTCCTTAAAAGCTTGTCTGTCTGTCTGTATGTCTGTCTGCCAACACTGTCGAGTCGAGAGCTACTTTTTTTGTTTATTTTTGTTTTTATTGTCACATCCACTGGTGCAGTGAAATGGGTTGTTTTAATTGGGCTAGATTCAATCTGTAGTGCTGAAGATCTGCACGGTTGAAATTTAAACACAATGTTCCCGCGTTCGCGGAGACTGCATTCACGCCACGGTCAACTGCATATGTTGGCTCAAATGGAAATGACCTTTAAACTTCAATCGCGCCTCAGCGCAGATTTTCAACGCTGTAGATTGAATATAGGCCTTATAGGATACACATTTTAATCTTCGTCCTGTAATTACATAACCCACCCCCTCCCTATCTCTCTCTCCAGGAGGATGAGGTGATGCCTGCTAAGTTTGAGGAGGACTCTCTGATCTGGGTGGCGGCTGACATGCCTCTCTCTGACCCCACCTTCCTCAGCTCCAAGATCCGCGATTTGTGTGGAGACCTGCCAATCTTCTGGCTCCGCCCTACCTACCCCAACGGTACCCAATTAGCACCTTTATATTCTCACACACAAGTCCTTATATGGGAGTAGTAAAGTGTGTATTTGAAGGTCAACAATAAGTTGCGAAAGTGACTGGTCATCTCGAAACAATGCACATAGCAACATGATGCACTGGAGATAAGCAAAACAGTACGATTAGTATTTTCTTTTCACAATTAGTGTATAAAACATTAAAAACACCTTCCTAATATTGAGTTGCACCCCCTCCCTTTTCCCTCAGAATAGCCTCAATTTGTCGGGGAATGAACTCTACAAGGTGCTGAAAGCGTTCCACAGGGATGCTGGCCCATGTTGACTCCAATGCTTCCCACAGTTGTGTCAAGTTGGCTGGATGTCCTTTGGCTGGTGGACCATTCTTGATACACACAGGAAACTGTTGAGCGTGAAAACAGCAGCGTTGCAGTTCTTGACACAAACCGGTGCGCCTCGCACCTACTACCAAACCCTGTTCAAAGGCACTTCAATCTTTTGTCTTGCCCATTCACCCTCTGAATGGCACACATACACAATCCATGTCTCAATTGTCTCAAGGCTTGAAAATCCTTCTTTAACCCGTCTCCTCCCCTTCATCTACACTGATTTAAGTGGATTTAACAAGTGACATCAATAAGGGATCATAGCTTTCACCTGGTCAGTCTGTCATGGAAAGAGCCGGTGTTCTTAATGTTTTGTACACTCAGCGTAGGCGCGGTGCTTCCAAAGGTGGCTCCAATAATGCCCGGATGTCAACGTATGTTGGCCTAGATAGCATATTGACGGTCTTTGTGCTCTCCCCAGGTGGACAGAGGAAGAGGAGGGCAGCCCCTCGGCAGCGCCGCCAGGCACCCGGGGCAGAGGAGGAAGTGGATCCGGAAGCAGAATTTAACCCTGAGAACCCCTATCATGTGAGTGCCTTCGCACACTCAATCAGTGTGCTGTGTAACTTCAAATTCCAGCAGCCCAGCTCTAATATTTGGCCTTCATAGACAGTGTTTGTTGTGTCACCACAGGCTTGTTCTAACAACCAGACTACATATCCTCTTAGAGATACAGTATAATGTTATGCTCTCACGCCCATGTTGAGCGTCTGACACCGGGTCAAATGGTCCCTGTCCCGTCTCTCTCCCAGCATGCACAGCTGTGTGAGCAGGAACAGACGTTGGGTTCACGGTATCACCCTGAGCGGCCACGCTTGTCACCCCAACTGTGTGTGGGTGTGTGTGTGCACGCCTGTCCCTCAGAGCATGTGTGTGTGTGTGTGTGTGTGTGTGTGTGTGTGAGAGAGATCGCTGTCACCCTGAGTCTGTCTGCGCCTCAGAGACTCCTTTAGAATACCAAACTAAAGTTCCATTGAGGCTCTGTGTGAATAGCTCCACTATGAATCTCCCCACGCCCTGTTCCCCCTCCATGTCTAGGCCTCTAGACTCCCCCTAATCCCAACTGCTCCTCCTCCAGACATCCCCAGACCACCACAGACATAGAACCAGACTCAGTGTTTGCATTTGAGATAAACCATTGAATAAGAAATATATTTCTTAGTTCTTCAGAGATGCATTTCTACATATGCTGCTACTACCAGTATTTAACACGCGACTTCTCCCCTCTGACTCAACATGTAGCGTGGTCTGGAGGGCGAGGAGGGCACGATGACCTTTGATCCCATGCTGGACCACCAGGGCGTGTGCTGTACGGAGTGCCGGAGGAGCCACACCCAGTGCCAGAGGATCTGTGAGCCCCTGGGCGGGTTCCACCCCTGGCCCTACCACTACCGTGGGTGCAGGGTGGCCTGCAGAGTCATCATGCCCTGCCGCTGGTGGGTGGGACGCATCCTGGGCATCCTCTAAACACTCCCTGCCTAGACCTGGAGTGGTAGAATCCAGAGAAAGACAGGTGGTGGAGCGAGAGAGAGAGAGGAAAGAAAAACAGAGGAGAGGGGGAAGGGGGTAGAGAGGGGAGCAGGGAAGAAAGAGAGATAGGTCAACACCAAATTGAGTAATTAGCTTGGCTAGGTATAGTGCAGTTCACTTAGGATTTGGGCAAGGGAGAACGAGATTTATTTGTATTTTTTTTTTTAAAAGGGGAGCGAGCAAACAATCAATCAAGGATATTCAGTTTTCAACCATAACAGAGAAATATGTATGCTGTAACACATACGGTAGGTAGGCTACAATACCATATGACAGAAGTTGTATATCATTATTCATACCATACTCTTAAGAGTACTTGCATACTATATACCCTGTGATGACATCAACCTGTCTGATCTTGTCACCTGAAACCAAACATTAAAGATTTTATATATTTTATATCAATAGTTATCTTATTAATGACTGACATGACGAATAGTGATGTGTAAACTTACCTTTCAGTTTTTCCTTTGCCTTTTGACAGAAATAAACGTAAGAAATAACAAGTATTCTGTAGGCAGAAGTTAAAGTAAATGAGTCGGACTAGACGGTCAACTGTGTGTCTGTAGCTACTCATCATGCTAGTGAGAAATGTTTCTGTCCTCCCGACCGCTGTTACTCATTTCCCAACAGCTTCTCCAGAAATAGGGCCTACTAACATCTACTGTACACTGTCTGGTATTCTCCATCAGCATTAAATAACTATTTCAAAGTGCAAATTCAATGAATAAATGGTATTTTAAGTAATCATATAATGCATCATTTTTTCATCACTATATCGTAGTAGCGCATTAGTTCAGTAATGTACTGACCTCAAAAGATAAGACAATCCATACTGTACAAAGCAAATTAGTCTACTGTAGAATATGGTTCAACAGCAGAGTTCAATGATACTATACATACTGTACGCATGCAGGCACACTTACACAAGCAGCCGTATGTACATGCAAACACACACTGGAGTTTATACCAAACGCAGAAGTTGATCAATAAGGTAAAAAAAACTGGAGCGCAGCAGAGAGTTTGAGAGGTCTGGGAGGCTATAATGAGACTAAAAGACTATGCAGCCGTCACGCTCTGATCTTACCCACGATGCAAAGTGCTTTGCTCCTTTTGATGTCAGGAGAGCAGCTTCAGGCAGGGGTATGGGAGGGGGGCAGCGTGTGTGTGTGTGATGCAGTTATATCCGAAGCCACAAACAGTTTTGGATTGTCACGAGAGATGAAACGATGTGCAATGAATCTAACACAAGTCAGTGAGGAAGGGGTGTGTGAGTGAGTATGAGTTTAAAACTTAACTAGGTGTGAGAGTTGATGATGCGGATAGCAGGCAGGCAGATGCATATTAATGCTCCCCTGCTTCTTTTACGCAACGCCCACTCGTAGCAGAGAGAAGCGGAGCGTGTGTGAGAGGATGAGGTCTATGCCTTCTCTAATACAGTAGATCAAAACGGTACGAGAAGCGTGTTTGGGGATTGGCGATGCTAGCTTTCTTCAGGTCTCAACACTAAACACAGTAAAACTCAAAATTGTGATCCAGAAAATAAACCATTTATTTACATTGAAGTTTGAATCACATTGAGGAAAAGGAAATTAAGACTCCAGACTTCCATTTCATGACTGTATTGCTGCTGATGTGGAAAAAGAAATTATTCTACGAGTGAACAGAAAAAAAAAAAAAAAAGGTTATTCATTTTTCATAAAAGCAGTGAATGAGACGATAGAAACATTTCCAACCTCCAATCCACCCCAGAAAAACGACAGGCTTTGAAAACAAGAACCGGCCATTGCTGAGACACAAGAAGAGGTGAAAAGGGTTTCTGTTTCAACTCATCACCGCCTTTAACCAGGTTAACCATCAAACAGCCAGAACTGACCATGCGGATGATTCCTACTGTTTCTATGAGATCTAGGAAAGACAGATTGATATATCTATGACAGTCTTCATTGAATGTGAGAATGGTTTAATGAGGGTAAATAGTGGTTTCTGGATTGCTGCTGAGAATCACCAAAGCTCTAAAAACCAATATTGACAGACAGACTGGAAGGGGGAGGTGTTGGAAAAGGTGGGTTTTGGCGGCAAAGAGAGAACGGAGAGAGTTGGCCGGGAGAAAGCAATATTGACAGACTGCCTGGGATGAGGAGTGTGTGTGTGTTGGGGTAGAGGAGATATGGGGCAGTCCATGAGGCAGAGAGGGGGAGCGTAGGACTGTGTAGTACAGAGAGAGCGAGAGAGACACCCCTCTGGTTCTTCAGTATTTCTTAAACTCCACGTCGTCTGGAGGGCTCATCTCCACCGTTCTCTTCCCCACGTCCGTCCAGTTGGTGCTCAGGACTGTACCACCTGACTCCATCTACAGGGGGAGGAGTGTAAGTCAGTGATAGTGCAATAAAAAAATAAAATAAAAAAATAAAAAAATAAACTACATTTCTCTCCGTGTGCAAGAGTGTGTATATATAAACACTCACAAAGGACTTGTTCATGGCCCGTTTGACCTCGTCGGTGCCGTCCCCGTAGATCTGTTGGAAGAGTTTGTTGAGCGCTGCGTCTCCCTCCAGTTTCTCCTTCTTCTCCTCCTCACTGATGTCGACCACCACCTTGTCCCAGTTACGGCTGGAGTGGGACGAAGACGGGTACTGGTCTGAACAGGAACACATGTTTAGAGGGAGAGGCGGTTATCATGGGTACTGGTCAACACAGGAGAGGGGGCTTTCAGTAGTACAAACCAAATGCTGTAAAAATAAATATTGTTAAAAATGTATTTATTTAGCGGTATGACTGGTATATGTGTAAAGGAGAGAGAGCAGAGGAAACTGTGTGTGTGTGCACGTGTGAGAGAGAGAGGTACTCACTGGGGGTGAAGTGTTTGACGCTGGGCTCCTGTCCTTCACCCTCCAGTTTCTCCCACCTGATCCCCTCCGTCTTCTTCATTTTAATCTCCACCTGAGAAAAAGAGAAGGGGGAAGAGAGAGGAGAGTGGAGGAAGAGGGCGTGGAGAGCAAGGAGAGAGAGAGAGAGAGCGAAGCCAATGTCTTTAGTTATCGTTACGTCTATATAGGGCTCAACACATGAGATCAGAAGACGCTAGCTCAGCGCTCACCAGTCTCTTTTAATGGTGGGATCAGCTCACGGCAGAGAGAGACAGTGATATGCGGGGGCACAGCTCACTCCCAAATCTTCCTGACAGACAGAGTGCTAACGAGACATCTGTCAGCTCGAGGGGTCGGATAGTGTGTGATCAGATCAGCTCAACGTACGTGTGTGTGTGTGTGTGTGTGTGTGTGTGTGTGTGTGTGTGGGGGTGAGAGCTATCTGTCTGTCGACCAGTGGCAGGAACACACATTTCTGGATGGATCATTACATCGGAGGAGAGGAGACGAGAAGAAGAGAGAGGACAGCCGCCACCACATGCGAGCTGCAGTGACAGGCCTCATACCAGTGGGACACTTAAGCTGCCGAGTTCTCCAGTACCCCCCCCCCCCCCCCATCATCTTGTGTGTGTGTGTGTGTGTATGTATTTAAGTGTGTGTGCGCAGAGAGAGAGAGAGAGAGCATGTGTGTGTGTGTGTGTGTTTAGAGACAGAAGTTTGACAGAGTTATAGCGTGGGGGGGGGGGGGCGCTGGCATGACGCAATTAAAATACAATTTCTGCTCTGTTGCGTTAAGGGATGTTTCATTCATGAACGAATCAGGAGCAGACGCCAGAGCATCAAGAGGCTTGCTCGCTCACACACACACACACACACACACACACACACACACACACACACACACGACTAATAGATGAGCTCAATACTAACCCAAGACTAAACACCTGAAATCTTAGGACTGAATGCTCAACCATGCTTAACTGATGTTCACATGGAGCCCTTCTTCATTGAATATTTAAAACCCAACACCTGCCTGCAGACACCGACCTAGTCAACCTTGGTGTACAGTGTAGGGGAATGGGCTGGGAGACAAGGCAGACACACACAGACCCCTTGCAGTGCCAGGGAGGTTTTTATGCTCTTATGTGCACACAGAGAGTGAGTGAGTGTGGTGATAACTGGTGCAGTCTGTGCCCATGCAGAGTGTGTGCTGGGGGGCTATACAACATTAATCTGCTGCCACATCTGTGTCTCTGCGTGTTAAAGGGACGTGGCAGGCGAGGGGCTGGGTCTTAAAGGGATGTGACAGCACCGTCACATACAGGACCACCACCCACAGCTCCCAGGGGCCATACTGAGCAACACACACACACACACGCCTGTCAGTCTCTCAGAGGGGGAGTTGAGTCCCTGTGTCCCATGTCACCAGTCCCACGTGCTTTTACCCCCACCGAAGTCCCCCCCTGTCCTACACTCACCCGCCCCCGTCTTATACAACATATGCACACACACACACACCCCCTCCCCTCCACATACAAATCCACATACAAAGAGTCTCCCATCTCAGCCCTTCACAAAGTAGCCCCTACTTTAGATTACAGCAGAGAAGATTTTAAAAAGCAACTTAACAAATAAATAAATAAAAATAGGAACAGTCTGGCGAGGGAGGCTGACAGGCATGGAAATTACAGAGGGAGGCTGTATGTTATCTATTCACAGAGAAGAGAGGAGTTCGGAGCAGAGCGAGTGTGCGGGCGCGTGTGTGTTTACCCTTCCGTTCTGATCAAACACTCTGGTGTGTAATTGGCTCCCTGTTGTCATGGCGACCCCGCGGGTTAGAATGCCTCATAGCCGACGACGGGAGGAGGTCAGAGAGGGTAGCACTGACGAGGGCGTGTGTGCACGACACACACACACACACACACACAGAATGAACCAACACACATACAGCACCAAGCATTACCGATACTACGTGAAGACGGCACAACGGCACAAGAGTGTTAAGTGTGTTTCCTGTACGCGCAACTGTGCATAGTACAGCCTAGTATCCCTTCCTAAGTGTCCTCTGAAGAAAGCAGTGAAAGTAAACCACCATTGGGGAAAGGGAAAAAAAACACAGTGAGTACTGCAGTTGGTGTCATTAGTCTGACTAGTGCAAAGCCCTTGGACTCACACAGAGTAGTTAGTTAGGGACAGGTTCGCCCTGGGTCTCTTCTGGTGGGTCTCTGTGACGCTTGCTCATACCAGGATGCTGCATGGCTAAAATGAAGTCAGAGAAGCGTCAAATCATCTCAGCTCACTCGCACACACACACACACACACACACTCGCGCACACACACACACACACACACACACACACACACACACACACACACACACACACACACACACACAGTTCACCTGTTCAGAGACCAGCTAAAGTCTCTCAGTGTGCCTAGTGGAAAGGAATGCAACCATCGACTGATGTGTTTAGTGTGCGCATTTGTCCTCGTGTCATGTCTGAGTGTGAATACTGTGTATAAGAAAAGTTATACATATACAGTAAGTGACATTGTGTTTGACATGTGTACATTCTCTATATTTCTCTGTGTGTGTAGGACCATGAGAGCCTGTGGAGCCCTGTGGACCAGGGAACAGACAGGGCTTTGTGGGAGTGGAGGGGGCCTAAACTCACTTCTCTCCCTCCCCAAACTCCATCCCCTTCTCTTCCTTTAAGACTGACTTGTGTGCGGGGGGGGGGGGGGGGGGGGGTGTGTGTGTGTGTGTGTGTGTGTATTACGCACAAGATTAAGTTTGTGTGCATGTACGACGACCATTTAAAAAAAGACAAGTAGTTGAATTTTGGAATGTATTTGGAAAGAATTTGAAAATGCTCAAACACACCGACTCAAATACACTCCCATGGATATAACCCAGGCATTTGAAAAAAGTATTTTAAAATACTTTCAAACAGTAGGCTATTTATAGGAAATTATTTTTTAAATACTTCCAACAGAAGTAGTTGATTCGGGCCACATTATCAGAATATACTCAAATACACATAAGTTTTAAATAACAAAATAGACATGGATTTGAACCCAGGTCCGATGACAACCGGGGGGGGGTGTGTGTGTGGTGTGTGTGTGTGTGTGTGTGTGTGTGTGTGTGTGTGTGTGTGTCTCTTAGGCAGTCATCTGCCCCTCTTTTCCCCTCCTCTTCCTGTTCTAAGACTGGGTCTTTGTTTGAGCTTCAACACACGTGCACCTCTGGTATGCAGTGCCTGATGTTGCCATGGCGAACTGCGAATGAGCGTATGTATGGGAGTATGGAGAGGGGCTACGTCCTCTCTCGATGGTGGAAACTAGTTTTGGCATTGGGTGGCAGGAACTCTCAGCAATAACCTCTTCTCTTCCTCACCTTACTATATTCTATTCCTCCTCTCCCTCTCTTTCTGTGTCCCTCCATCTCCTTTACTCTCTGCTTAGCTAGAGGCTGCATGTCTTGTCGGACTACCAAATCATCTCCTCTTCACTCGGGTCTCTGTCAACCTCCCCCTGTTGTGCCGTGGGTGGGGCATGTCCCGCCGTCTCGTTAGACTGAGCACCATCTCACGGCCCAAACGAGTCCCAACAGACTGCACCCATGCCCAGATTCCCAACGCACACTAGATGGATGAGTTGAGTGCCTCTCTCACACGCACAGGATGAGTCTCTCTCACACACACGCACAGGATGAGTCTCTCTCACACACACGCACAGGATGAGTCGCTCTCACACACACGCACAGGATGAGTCTCTCACACACACGCACAGGATGAGTCTCTCACACACACGCACAGGATGAGTCTCTCACACACACACACACACACACACACTTCGTTTCAAAACAGCCACACTCACTGTATCCATTTCAAGCTTGTGCCACACATGCAGAGACCTTTTCAAACTTGTCATGAATACACAATAACAATAGTGCATTTTCACATTCTGAAGGATTTGACCACAGGCTTCTGTGTCGCTTCCAACATAATAAAGTGGGAGTGAGTAAGAAAAAGCATGGAGAGATGCCTACGCACTAATTACTATACACTACATACTCCCTAATTTGTGAACAATAAGACGTGCCCTTCCCACTCATTATCAGCCATAATTAGTTACAACTGCAGAGCTTGTTAATTCTCACAGGGCAGAGTTCTAGTGTGTGTGTGTGTTGACCCAGTCAGGGCTGTATTAAAGAGGATTCTCCTCCTCCTAGTCTTTCTGCGCCACTAATGGTTAATTATCACATTCCAGTCTGGTCATTCTCTGGTTAACCTGCTGTGTTTAAATCACATTTCTAAGGGTTCCTGGGGACTGCATAGAACCTTGAGGACTGTGGTTTTACACACATTTCACCTGTGGGAACATTTTCTCAGTTCTTGAGGCAAATGATATGACAGGCTGAGGAGTATGGAGTTTTACCTTAGTGGAGAGGACCTTGAAGGTGCTGTGTTGGGGGACGATGGGATGCAGCAGGTTCACAGTCAGGCTGAAGTCCCCCCCCGACGGAAGCTTCACCACCGCCGACAACTACAGATAGAAACACACGTTACACACACACACACACACACACACACATCCTCCACTGCAGACCATTATAAAGGAGTGGGGATAGGATGTTCAAATTCACCCCGAGGGGGTTTAGTGCTGGTCTTAGATCAGTTGGGCTTTCTTTCTTCGATTGAGGATTTAGACTTGGGGAGGGTAAACTGTTCCTAGATCTGAGCTTACAGGCACCCCTGGGGGCATAGCTGGGCCCAAAGGGAGTGAGTGTGTGTGTGTG
Organism: Salmo salar; assembly: GCF_965601325.2. Classification (NCBI taxonomy): domain Eukaryota; kingdom Metazoa; phylum Chordata; class Actinopteri; order Salmoniformes; family Salmonidae; genus Salmo; species Salmo salar. The sequence goes on from NC_138293.1 coordinate 38,585,601, forward strand.
TGATACCCCTTACAGCAGTGGTTCTCAAACTTTTTAATAGTCCCGTACACCTTCAAACATTCAACCTTCAGCTGCGTACCCCCTCTAGCACCAGGGTCAGCGCACTCTCAAATGTTTTTTTTTGCCATCATTGTAAGCCTGCCCCACACACACACACACACACACACACACACACACACACACACACACACACACACACACACACACACACACACACACACACACACACACACACACACACACTACATTTATTCAACATAAGAATGAGTGTGTTGTCACAACCAGGCTTGTGGGAAGTGACTAAGAGCTCTTATAGGACCAGGGCACAAATAATAATAATCAATAATTTTACATATAAAACCTTCGTTGTTCATTGAAAATTGTGAATAACTCACAGGAGAAGGGTGTGCTTGAAAGGATGCACATAACTCTGCAATGTTGGTTTGTATTGGAGAGAGTCTGTCTTAAATCATTTTCCACACACAGTCTGTGCCTGTATTTAGTTGTCATGCTAGTGAAGGCCGAGAATCCACTCTGACATAGGTACGTGGTTGCAAAGGGCATCAGTGTCTGAACATGGGCGATTGCCAAGGCAGGATACTCTGAGCGCAGCCCAATCCAGAAATCTGGCAGTGGTTTCTGATTAAATTACATTTTCACAGGACTGCTTGTTTGCAATTTCGATGAGGCTCTCTTGTTCAGATATCGGTAAGTGGACTGGAGGCAGGGCATGAAAGGGATAACCAATCCAGTTGTTTGTCATCCATTTCGGGAAAGTAGCTGCATAAATGGGCACCCAACTCACTCAGGTCCTTCGTTATATCACATTTGACATTGTCCTTAAGCTTGAGTTCATTTGCACACACAAAATCATACAACGATGGAAAGACCTGTGTGTTGTCCTTGTTAATGCAGACAGAGAAGAGCTCCAACTTCTTAATCATAGCCTCAATTTTGTCCCGCACATTGAATATAGTTGGAGTCCCTGTAATCCTAGGTTCAGATCGCCCAGTCGTGTGAGAAACTCGTCATCATGCAAGCGGTCAGACAAGTGAAAATTATGGCCAGTAAAAGAAAACTAAGCTCGTATCTCTCAATTAAAAAAACGTGTCAATACTTTGCCCCTTGATAACCAGCGCACTTCAGTATGTTGTAAAATGGTCGCTGCCCATATTATTGCATAGTGCAGAAAATATACAAGTTCAGGGGCCTTGCTTTAACAAAGATAACAATTTTCACTGTAGTGTCCAAAACGTCTTTCAAGCTGTCAGGCATTCCTTTGGCAGCAAGAGCCTCTCGTGGATGTTGCAGTGTACCCAAGTGGTGTCGGGAGCAACTGCTTGCACGCGATTTACCACTCCAATATGTCTCCCTGTCATGGCTTTTGAGCCATCAGTACAGATACCAACATGAGCAGCAGCTAAGTTTGGCTACATACGGACCGTTAGTGGAATTCCCGTGAGAGAGTAACGGTTAATGTGACTGGATGTTAATTATTTGACTAGGCTACCTGGATTTGACATTGTGTAATTTCGCTGAACACTAGATGGTTTAAATTAGATTTTTTTTTGCCAGTGAAACGAGGCTACTCCGACGAGAAAAAAAAAATCTCACCCAAATGTATAGCCCCGTTGGAAAATATAAAATTGACTGTTTGAAAATGTGAAGAATAATAAAAAAAAGTAAGTGACTCATTTTTATTTGGCGTATCCCTTACAGCATCCCTGCCATACATCCTCTGGAGGGCAAGCCTCCTAGCTATCTCATTAGCCCTAATAACACCTCCCCAACTATTCTCAGAACAGAAAGAGTGGGCGAGGGCAGAGGAAGGGAACAGGATGAGGAACTGGAATCAGGCATCTCTCTGTGTGTATCAGAGAGAGCTGCTCTCCTGTAGGGGGACCTCAGCAGAGAGAACTAGGCTTGGGCGGTATACCGGGGTATTGGAAAGCGCCACAGGATGGCTTTTCAATACTGTCAAAACTATTTTTCAGTACATTTTAATATGTAGCTACTGTTTCAGTTAATACCTGCAGTCAACTTCAGCAATACGTTAGGAGATAAAGCAGATTGCGTTCTTCATTTCACAGGTCACATTATGGAGCTTACCGTAGTTCCCCCAGAACAGTTGAACCAGTGACGTGTTTGTTTGTAAATAGCACAATGGGAGAAAGCGGGAGCTGGTGGGTCCATAGCACATATATCAGCGAGTCTGTTGTGTGGCGCACAGTTGCCATTTTTTCCCCCTGTGCTTCCTACTAGTGTTTTTTCCCCCCTCTGTTCTTCTCCCCTATGTACACATCCTGCACTTCCTTCAGAAAAGCATGCATCACAATTTTGTTCATTTGCACAATTCCTCTCGATCACTGTCGCTTGTAAACGTCCACACTCACCGGAAATGACATTCACTAGCTATTCTTGTATAACTTTATGAGCTGATTTGATTGTCTTTGCAATTAGTTTACGTTTGTTTCCCGCTTATTAGCTTTTAGCATCTATGTGATTTTGCTATTAGTTTGTGCTAATATTGTTAGCATTCTGGTAATAGACTTCTTGCCTTTTTAGCAAGAAAAGTGCTATGCCGGTAATATTGTAAATCATAGGATGAGAAAAAAAATCTGGATACCGCCCAAGCCTAACAACCTTCCATTGTTACTAATCTACCCCCACACCCCACCTCTGGGAAGACGACTCTCCCGCCTTTCCTCTCTGTCATTCCATAATCCTCCTCATCAGCCTTTTTATATGCCACACCTGTCAGTTGGATGGATTATCTTGGCAAAGGAGAAATGCTCACTAACTGGGATGTAAACTCATTAATGCACAACATTTGAGAGAAATAAGCTTTTATGTGCGTACGGAACATTTATTGGATCTATTATTTCAGCTCACGAAACATGGAACCAAGACATTACATGTTGAGTTTATATTTCTAAAGTCGGTGTAAATAAGATGAGAAATAGACATGTCTAGAGTTAGCTTCCTCAGTGACTACAGTACTGGGCAGCTGATACTCTGGCAGCACTTCTGACAGTTTAGAACTGTCATGCTCCCTCTCCTCAAGAGATTCTTACACTGACCTGTGTGTGTGTGTGTGTGTGTGTGTGTGTGTGTGTGTGTGTGTGTGTGTGTGTGTGTGTGTGTGTGTGTGTGTACCTGTCTCTCGTCGAAGTTGATGTTGACCCCATCCTTAGGCACATTTTTCACCATGATGGTGACGATGACCTGAGACTCTGTCTGGTACCAGTCATGCCTGAGGACATAAACACTTAGTACAGGTTGGCCCTGAAGAGTAGGAACAAGTTATCCACCTTCCTGCACACGTAGCGTGCATCCCAAATGGCCCCCTATTCCCAATATAGTACACTACTTTTGACCAGGGTCATAGGTATTCCAAATGTAGTGCACTATGTAGAGAATATGGTGCCATTTGCGACTCAGCATGAACTGTACTTACTTAATGTGTGGCGTCGGTGTCTGCTGGGGAATCCAGTCATCCCAGGAAGAGAGAGAAAGTTTAAACAAAACACACAAAACAAGCGAGAGAGAGAAGAAAAAAAAAAGAGGGTTTAATGATGAGCTTTAGCCGTTAGACCAGACGGAATACGGTCTGAAATACTGAGTGTAACACTGCCCCCATGAGGCGGAGAGTGGAACTGAAAGCCAGAAGGCAGGGGGGTGTCAACCTTTTTCCATGGAGGGCCTAGTGTCTGTGGGTTTTTGGTTTTACCTTTCAATTAAGACAGACAACCAGGTGAGGGGAGTCCCTTACTAATTAGTGACCTTATTTCGTCGAATTAAGTACAAGGGAGGAGCGAAAACCAGCAGACACTCAGCCCCCCCCCCATGGAATGAGTTTGGCACATGTGGTCTAAAGGTATGTGGACATTAGAGAGAATGATAGAGGCCTCTAGTGGCCAAAAGGGTGTTTTGGCATTGGGCAGCGCAACTGAGGGCTTCCACCATTTGAATGTCGTGAACTGGGTGGGACTTCCAACTTCATTGGCTGATCCCTCCTGGTGACCCTGTTGGGAGTCATGTCCAACGGGTCATCAGGACGGATCAGCCAATCGTGAAGAAGAAAAATGTACTACCTCAAAATGGAGATCGCTTGGGCAGTGCCATTGAGGCTGTCACAGATGGCATAATGGAACAGATATAGAATAATGGTAGCAACGTCCAAAGTCGTCATTAGCACTTACCTTGTTCTCCTTTCCATTCTGATTGGCCACTGCAAAGGAGAGGAAAAGGAATAGTATAGTCAGCCAGTTTCCACTTACTCATAGATTAACAGGCCAGAAAAAACACACACATCTCCCTGTGAGATCTCAGAGGCAGTTTGTTTACCCTCTGAGGCTAAACAGGCCTGATCTGTATTTACCAGTTATGTCTGTTACATTATGCACTGCTTTCATTAGAGGGAGGTGGCAGAGGGAGGCCAGTAGAGGGGGAGGGAGAAAAATAAATAGCGAGAGAGGGAGAAGGAGAGAAAAGGAAAGAGGAGATAAAAGGGGAAGAGGGCAGGGATGAGACGGAGCATTAATGTTGTCTAAATGAGGTCGCGTTTGAAAAGGGAACAGGGAGGGGGGGGGGGTGTGTGTGTGTGTGTGATATCACCAGATGCACACCCCGTTTTGATGTGTGGGGGCGTCAAGCTGAAGCGCCTAGCGGTAAACACTGTCACTTCACACATGAAAGAGACATGAGAGAACTCACAGGGTAAGGCCAGGGTATGGCAACGGAGGACTGAGGTGTGTTGGTGCACTTGTGCAACAATGTGCGTGAATTGAATGTGCTTTTGAATCTGTATTATACATCTGTATGTGCGTGCGTCTGTATTTTGGTATGCATGGGTGGGGTGGGGGGGGGTCACATGGGCTGTTTAGAATGAGAGCCCAACACGCAATGGATGCGTGTGTGTTTGGATGTTTACTGGGGTTGATCCGAGGCAAGGCCTCCCCCCCCACCCCAGAGAGACCTAAATTATTCATGCGATTCAAACAGGTTCAATTTAAACCCTCAGACGATGACAACCACACACACATTCGCTAACGAAGAGTTTGGCTAGTACAGGGTTAGAGTTTTGATGTTGGAGATGCATTCCCCTCCCTCTCTATTTGAACAGTGAAGCTGAAATCACCAGCATTTTGGATTTAGATAAAATGTTTCACGAGGTGACAGTACATAAACCCCCCCCCCCATTTTTACCAATAACAGGGGAGGTCAGCAATTTGAGGGGTATGATCTTTAACTTTCTCATTATTCACAACTCATTCATGATTATTCATAATCGAGGTAGCACCCACATTAATGAAGTGTTCAGAAACATCTCTATTCTTATGTACAATAAAAGTGACTCCAAAATAACAATACATTTTCTAGTTTGTATTAGGCGAAAACCTAATCGAACAACGAAAACAACCTGCACATGCATCCGACAAGGCCATAGAGTCACAAGTGTGATGTAGTCATTGCGTACTAGGAATATGGGACCAAATACTAAATGTTTGACTACTTTAAAGCTGCAATATGTAACTTTTTGGGCGACTCGACCAAATTCATATAGAAATGTTATAGATCTGTCAGTCTCACTGAAAGCAAGTCTAAGAAGCAGTAGATCTATTCTATGTGCAATATTTCTATGCATCCAGTTCTACTCCAGAATTTTGGATTTGAGATCAGATGTTTCATGAGGCGACACTACAGAATGTCTGTCACCTTTTATTTGAGGGTATTGTCAAACTTATGTTGTACTGTTTTGAAATGAGAATTATTTATGCATCTTGTACCCCTATTTGAATTCTTAAAAAAGAAAATTGGGGAACAAATTTAGCAGAAATTTCTCTGCCATTTCCCAGATGCTAAAATTCTGATACTATGCATTATTTCAGTTTGACAAAACAAGCAAGTATAGTGTAGAGAATCATTGTACCGTCTAAATTTCTGTGAAATATCCTTTCCATAACCAAAAATATTGTTTTCTCAGCTGTTTGAAGTTAATGTACCGAAAGAAAAAACAAAACTGGAGTAGAGCCAAATCCACAAATGTTTGCTTCGCTGTCCAATTCATTGATTATATTTGTCAGCTCAGACGTTTACATACACTTAGGTTGGAGTCATTCAAAGTCATTTTTCAACCACTCCACAAAATGTCGTTAACAAATTATAGTTTTGGCAAGTCGGTTAGTACATCTACTTTGTGCATGACAAGTAATTTTTCCAACAATTGTTTACAGACAGATTATTTCACTGTATCAATTCCAGTGGGTCAGAAGTTTACATACACTAAGTTGACTGTGCCTTTTAACAGCTTGGAAAATTCCAGAAAATGATGTCATGGCTCTTGAAGCTTCTGATAGGCCAATTGACATCATTTGAGTCAATTGGAGGTGTACCTGTGGATGTATTTCAAGGCCTACCTTCAAACTCAGTGCCTCTTTGCTTGACATCATGGGAAAATCAAAAGAAATCAGCCAAGACCTCAGAAAATAAATTGTAGACCTCCACAAGTCTGGTTCATTTTTGGGAGCAATTTCCAAATGCCTGAAGGTCTTCTGACCCACTGGGAATGTGATGAAAGAAATAAAAGCTGAAATAAATAATTCTCTACTATTATTCTGACATTTCACATTCTTAAAATAAAGTGGTGATCCTAACTGACCTAAGACAGGGAATTGTTACTAGGATTAAATGTCTGGAATTGTGAAAAACTGAGTTTAAATGTGTTTGGCTAAGGTGTATGTAAAACTTCCGACTTCAACTGCATACACAGTACTTAGATTTAAAAAAAAACGTTTTTATAAAACGTGACCCGGATTGCACAAAGTCAGGGACTTATTTTCATTATGGCGGTTGAGGTACGAAAGCAGATCCTACTTACTCTCCATCATCTCCTCACAGCGTTTGATCCACATTTGGAAAGTGTTATCGGAGCCTGTGGAGCACAGGGAGAACAAACACACTGTTAGGGTTCAGACAATCTCAACCAGTTTGAACACAACTGCACTGAGGAATTACAAATACCCATAGCCACATAGACTTCTGTAGATTCAAACAGACAAGAAGATAAGCAATACAGCTAATATTTCACCTAACCCAGAAGTATTTAAGAAAGTATAATTTTGGTGACCCCAATCGAATAAATATTTAATAGTACAAATTAAAAGCACAGATTGTTTTTATATATAAAAATAATTAGAAATTAAATATTGAGTAATGCCTCGATCACACCGACAGTGTCATGGTACACCAGAAGTACATTCATTTCCAATGGAACGCTGCGTTTGCCTTGCAGTGTGGTGCATACGTTGGATAAATCGAACGTATGCATCAAACTGTATGCGTAGACTGCTTGACAGAAATGGTAGCAGAAGGTGAATGTTGAACTTTTGTTGCACACAAATCCAGATGATGCTGCGTACCATTTTACGCAAAAAAACACTGTAGGTGTGTTCAAGGTATGAATGTATGTATTGATTTATTTTCATTTTGATAAGATATGAAAATGAAAATGTATCGATTTGAAGGTTGTCATTAGATTTGGGCTGGGGTCACAAGAAATTCTTGCATAAAAAAAAAAAACTTTGGGCTAAAAGAAAATGGGGTCCCCGCTGAAATAAAAAATTGAATACCACTGACCTAACATATCAGAGGCCAAGAGCTGTTACTATATTTCTATTACCAATAATATATTTAGCTTTTAGATATACATAAAATGTCTAAGGATATGGGCTAGCAGTCGATTTGGGATTAAGTGGGTAAGGAGGTGTCTAGGTGGTAGGTGCTTCACAGGTCCCCTCAGCAGACCTCACCGTCCAGGCTGTGTCCCTGACTGAAGGCAGCATGTGCCGACTCGAAGTGGTTCAGGTGGAACTCTGCCATTCTGCAGGGAGGGGAGACAGGGATGTTATCAGAAGCAGACCAACAACAACAAAAAACCTGGGGAAAACTGACAACCAATTTAAGTTTGACATATAAGGCAGTGGTTTTCAAATCGGTGGTCCGTGGCCAGGTACTGCACGGGGTCAGCGAAAAAATTAAAATATATACAGTGCATTCGGAAAGTATTCAGACTGACATTTTCTACATTGTTATGTTACAGCCTTATTCTAAAATTGATGACATCGTTCCCCCCCCCCCCCCCATCTATCTACACACAATAGCCCATAATAACAAAAGCAAAAACAAGCTTGAATATTTTTCAAATGTATTAAAAATTAAAAAAAACGGAAATATCACATTTACATAAGTATTCAGATCCTTTACTCAGTTGAAGTACCTTTGGCAGCAATTACAGCCTTGTGTCTTCTTGGGTATGACGCTACAAGCTTGGCACACCTGTATTTGGGGAGTTTCTCCCCTTCTTCTCAGCAGATCCTCTCCAGCTCTGTCAGGTTGGATGGGGAGCATCGCTGTACAGCTAGTTTCAGGTCTCTCCCGAAGCCACTCCTGCGTTGCCTTGGCAGTGTACTTAGGGTTGTTGTCCTGTTGGAAGGTGAACCTTCGCCCCAGTCTGAGGTCCTGAGCGCTCTGGAGCAGGTTTTCATCAAGGATCTCTCTGTACTTTGCTCTGTTCATCTTTCCCTCGATCCTGACTAGTCTCCCAGTTCCTGCCGCTGAAAAACATGCCCACAGCATGATGCTACCACCACCATGCTTCATCGTAGGGATGGTGCCACGTTTCCTCCAGGCGTGATGCTTGGCATTCAGGCCAAAGAGTTCAATCTTGGTTTCATCAGACCAGAGAATCTTGTTTCTTGTTTATTTTGGCAAACTCCAAGCGGGCTGTCATGTGCCTTTTACTGAGGAGTGACTTCCGTCTGGCCCCTCTACCATAAAGGTCTGATTGGTGGAGTGCTGCAGAGATGGTGGTCCTTCTGGAAGGTTCTCCCATCTCCACAGAGGAACTATGGAGCTCTGTCAAAGTGACCATCGGATTCTTGGTCACCCCCCTGACCAAGGCCCTTCTTCCCCGATTGCTCAGTTTGGACGTGTGGCCAGCTCTAGGAAGAGTCTTGGTGGTTCTAAACTTCTTCCATTTTAGAATGATAAAGCCACTGTGTTCTTAGGGACCTTCAATGGTACATACATGTTTTGGTACACTTCGCCAGATCTGTGCCTCGACACAATCCTGTCTCGAAGCTCTACGGACAATTCCTTCGACCTCGTGGCTTGGTATTTGCTCTGACATGCACTGTCAACTGTGGGACCTTATATAGACAGGTGTGTGCCTTTCCAAATCATGTTCAATAAATTCAATTTAGTACAGATGGACTCCAAGAAACATCAAGGACAATCAATGGAAACAGGATGCACCTGAGCTCAATTGAGTACATACATATACAGTTGTAAAAATTTCTAAAAAACATGCTTTTGCTTTGCCATTACGGGGTATTGTGTGTAGATTGATGAATGTGTATTTATTTAAAACATGTTAGAATACGGCTGTAACATAACAAAATGTGGAAGAAGTCAAGGGGTTTGAATACTTTCCAAATGCACTGTATAAAAAGTCATTTTTACTTTCATGTTTTTATGAATATCCCTAGCAATAGAATAAAATATTACATTATTTCTCAAAGATGAATACTGAGCCAACTACACTCACTGGAGTATCTGACACAGGCCTTGAAAAAGCATCCGCGAATAGGCTACCACTGCGGCCGCTGGCAAGCTTTCTTGACTTTGACATACATTTTTGCCAACACACGGCTAAACTTTAACCAGCGAAACAGCTGCGCTTTGGGAAAATGTGTTTGGAGTTACCTTTCTAGCTAATAGGCTATATTAGAGTTTACACACTCATTCAATTATAATGTGGGGAGGTCTAAATAACAAAAAACTATGTAGCAAATCTATTCATTTTAGAATGTTGATCACCATTCACCTGATAAGACAAGACTTGAAAAAAATAGGTTTTTGCTAAAGTATGATGGGGTCCCTGGTCAAGAAAAGTTTGAAGACCCCTGATATAAGGGAGAGGTGGAGTTGAGTTTAACCAAATGGATTTTCTGACTCATTAGGAAAAACGCATCACATTTCTGTACAAGGTTCAACAACAGTGCTTAGTGTTCTGAAAACATCTTTAAGCAGTCATCCTCGTAGTCATTTAAATCAACAGTGACAGAAATAAAGTTAGACCTTCCCCCCAGAAAACACAAGCTGCCAAAATAAATGCATGTCAATTCAGATCGATTGACATTGTTTGACAGGTGTCATGGGCTAGACTTTGGGCTGGGTGATCTCATATTAATTTGAATTCATGTTTTAGCGCAATATTCCAAAATGCTGCAAGAATCAAGGTTTTAATATTTTTTGTTTGTTTCTATGAGCGTGTCTTTTTGGTCTCGTCTACTTTGCTCCTTCTGTGCACCTTGCCCCTCGCACACAGACAAGCCCCTCCCCCACCACTCACAACAAACGAAAGATCACCTTCTTCCTCTATGATAACAGTTTCCCAACTAGTTATTTGCATTTGAGGTTTGGTCCAACATACATTTTTTTATTTGATTATTATTATTATTATTTTTTTTAAATATATATAATTTTTTTTTATTTTTTTTTTTATTTTTTTTTTTTTTTTTTTTTTTAAATCGGTCATATGGACACCAAAACACATTGAGACATTTTACTGTAAGGAGAACTTTTGTAACGATACCCCTTTTGTCTCAACTCCCAATTTTAGAACAGAGCAGACCCTACTAAGACAGGAGTATCAATGAACATGATTGTGGAAAATGAATCCTTTCTTTGATGCGCACAGAATTGCAGTACCGCTACCAGCATTTTAGCCAGAGTGTTATGTGCTGTCTAGTCTGTGTTTTATAAATGTGCATTGAGCATAAGAAGACACATTTATATAAGGAATTAGCAATTAATTCTCATTCTGAGAAATAAGCATATTTACATTTTAGTCATTTAGCAGACGCTCTTATCCAGAGCGACTTACAGTAGTGAATGCATACATTTCATTTAATGCATTTTCTTTTTTTTTGTACTGGCCCCCCGTGGGAATCGAACCCACAACCCTGGCGTTGCACACACCATGCTCTACCAACTGAGCCACAGGGATGGCCATATATTTATCTTGGTAATCCACTTGATTTCAACATCTAAACAAAGTGTTCAAACAGTTTGAGACGGACAGGAGGCTGTCCGCCACAGTTCAATTGTTCTTCCTTGTTAGCAAGCAAATAGATTCAAGTTGGAGACTTTAAATATCAAAATTGCTGGCTACTCACTAGCAGGTGGTCTTATGCGTGAGACATTGCTGTCATTATTAGTGGATGTGCATTATGCATGGTTCTGGTTAAATTTGTTACAAAAAGGGCATTTTCATAGACTTGAAAGCCAGGCCAGTGATTACTGCAAAATAGCTGGTTAAACCATTTTGATAACATAAATGATATATACAGTACCAGTCAAAAGTTTGGATACACCTACTCATTCAAGGGTTTTTCTTTATTTTTACTATTTTCTACAGAACTATGAAATAACACATATGGAATTATGTAGTAACCAAAAAAAGTGTTAAACAAATTGAACACATTAAGAAGAAAATGTATTCAACAAATTAAAAAAGGCCCACCTGTTAATTGAAATGCATTCCAGGTGACTACCTCATGAAGCTGGTTGAGAGAATGCCAAGCGTGTGCAAAGCTGTCATCAAGGCAAAGGGTGGCTACTTAGATTCTAAAATATATTTTGATTTGTATAACACTTTTTTGGTTACTACATGATTTCATGTGTTAATTCATATGTTTATTCATATGTTAATTCATAGGCTACCTGCCGCCCTGGTAGTGGGTCTTACAGTTATCCTAGGCATCATTTTACAAGCCCTGAATTCATTTGATTATTTCTGACTGTCTGAAATGCAGTGTATTGATCTTTAAGTTGCGCAACAAAGCTTATTTAGAGAACAAATAAAATGGAAATATATATATATACACGTTTGACAAAAAATTATATTATATGATTTTAAAGCCATAGCGACAGCCCTAGCTAGACTCCTTCTGCACACATACCCTGTTCTCATGAAGGCAAGAGCAAGACTGGGGTTGAGCTGCTGGGCTTTCTTGGCATCATCGACAGCACCTGTAGAAACAGATATACTCAGATGAGAAACATAGCTCAAGTTTCTGTAGCAAAGACAAAATGAGGGAACTAACATGTCAGTCACTTGAATTAAAATCATTCTACAAATCACCAATTTCAGAAAATCAGTAAAGCTAGGTAGGTTAGTCAAGGGTTAGAGTTTTAGTTTGTCAATGGAGGATTAAGGGTTGTCTGACTGATATCAGTTTTTCAGTACTTGGGGGGGGTATTAGGATAAGAGACTTACAGCTGTAGTTTTTCAGTTGGAGGTGGGCATAGGCTCGTTGGCAGAACCATTCTGAATTGTCCGAGTTTACTTCCAATGCTTCATTAAGTTCCTGTGGGGAAATGACGGTGACATCAAATGGGCAAACTTGGGGTCAATTGAATTGACATTGAAAAAAACATGTTTATGACCACTAGCTAAAGTTGACTATTGTTTAGATACATTTTTATGTTCCCAAGTATTTAACTTGGCTTTCTGCACACAATCTTCTTAGTCCCACATTAGTAAGGTGGTTAGCTACAATCAAGACATGTCTGATGTACAGTACAGCAGGTGGTTAGCCAGTTAGCTAGCTATGCTAACATTAGCTTAACTGGCTAGCTAGTACAACAAGATACAACCAAGAAGCTAACTAGCTCCTGTGACGGTACACATATACTAGTAGCTAGCTATATCACTACTGCTGGAGTTCAGTAACTACTGAGAGTACGTCGTTTCAGACCAAAATAGTTCGATAGTGTGGCTAACTTAACTGGCTCTCTCGTTAGATTAGTTTCTAAAGTTAGCACAAGATTAGCTAGTTAGCTAACTATACACTTTTCGACGCTGGCTATCTAGTTAACTATCTAGTTAGAGTTAATGAAAACATTTCCAAACCCATGACAACTTTAGCTAGCAAGAATGATGCAATTTACTTTCAATAAAACGAGTTCATATTTTCTTTCTAGTTTGACAGCCAGCTAGCCGTTGTTTACCTCGATAGCTTTCTGTGGGTTGTCGTCTATGAAGCTATCGGGGAAACTGCTAAAATGAGAAAACAAAGCTAACGTTAGCCTCTTGAATAAGTAAACATTTATGACAAAATACTCGAAAATGTGGCTTATATACTTGCCGTTCGGATGCCATGGGGCAAGAAGTGTTGTCCGTGGGAGAAAGAGCAGAGACTAGCTAGCTGGAAAGTTCTAGATGGGAATCAGAAAACGAAACTATGCTGGAGAATGGAGCCTAAACTCTTGCGCTATAGTTCAGTCAAAGATGTGTATAAGTAAACCAAGATAGACCACTGCCTGTCATTTCCAATGGTAACAAATGAGCCCCAGTGGGCAGAACAAGCAGAGCCAAGCACGAACTAGCGAGATCCTATTGGTGCGTTCTAGCATCATCTGCATATTTCCGTTAGGGAACACATGCTATGTGAAGCGCGCGTGTGCAATAACTATTCCCCATTGCACTCCTTCTAAACAACGCGATTTTTAAAAACTTTTGCAAAGGGTAAAGTTGGCTAAACTTAATCCACTCTGTTCATAACAGATTCTAGTTTTGGGAACATAAACCTGTATTGAGACCAAATGTTTAATCGATGAGAACATTTGCTGAATGTCGACCAAAATCTTCTCCCACTGCTCGCCAGTGGGCTTCCTGTCACTACCATATTGGTAGTGAGTGGAAAGGCCAAGCGGATGCTTCACATTTAAACATCCAGTGAAATATCTGTCTCATTGTTCTATCTGTGGTGCAGTGAGTGGATTGGAGCACAGTGTAGCAGGCATGCGCAGTGCGGGCCTGTCAACGGTCAGCTGGGTAGTCGCAGTTGCTGCTGATGTTGCCCTTCTTCTTCTTCTTCTTCTTCTTCTTCTCTCTTCTTCTTCTTCTTCTTCTTCTTCTTCGGTATTATGGCGTTCGCACATTTTGTTTGTGCATGCCGCCACCTATTGTGCGGTAGTGTGTGGTCAGTCACGTTACATTTTGTGATATAAACTTGTGATATAAACTTTAAAAAACTAACCCTACACCCAATACACCACTATTTCATAAAGATACAAATCACCACCCCATTTCACCTATATTATTTTTTATTATTTATTATTTTACAATGACAGCCTACGCCGGCCAAACCCTAATCCGGACGACGCTGGGCCAATTGTGCGCCGCCCTATGGGACTCAAAATCACGGCCAGTTTTGATACAACCTGGAATCAAACCAGGGTCCGTAGTGACACATCTAGCACTAAGATGCAGTGCCTTAGACTGCTGCGCCACTCGGGAGCCCTATATACATCACCCCATTCCCCATTCCACGGCGTACACATCACTGACAATCTGAAATGGTCCACCCACACAGACAGTGTGGTGAAGTAGGCGCTTGTCTGTACAGTATGTAGGCGCAACAGGAGGCTGAAGAAATGTGGCTTGGTCCCTAAGACCCTCAGAAACCTTTACAGATGCACAATTGAGAGCATTTTGTCGGGATGTATCACCACCTGGTACGGCAACTGCACCGCCCGCAACCACAGGGCTCTCCAGAGGGTGGTACGGTCTGCCCAACGCATCACTAGGGCACACTGCCTGCCCTCCAGGACACCTATAGCACCCGATGTCACAGGAAGGCCAAAAAGATCATCAAGGACATCAACCACCCGAGCCACAGCCTGATCACCCCGCTCTCATCCAGAAGGTGAGGTCAGTACAGGTGCATCAAAGCTAGGACAGAGAGACTGAAAAACAGCTTCTATCTCAAGGCCATCAGACTGCTAAATAGCCATCACTAGCCAGGTACCATCCAACTACTCAACCCTGCACATTAGAGGCTGCTGCCCTATATATATATATATATATATATATATATATATATATATATATACATAAAATCACTGGCCACTTTAATAATGGAGCACTAGTCACTTTAATAATGCTTACATACTGCTTTACTCATCTCATAATGTTACATACTGATTTACTCATCTCTTATGTATATACTGTATTCTATTCTACTGTATTTCAGTCAATGCCACTATGACATTGCTCGTCCTGATATTTATATATTTCTTAATTCCATTCTTTTACTTTTAGACTTGTGTATTGTTGTGAATGATTAGATACTGCTGCACTGTTGGAGCTAGGAACACAAGCATTTCGCTACACCCGCAATAACATCTTCTAAATAAACTCAGCAAAAAAGAAACGTCCTCTTACTGTCAACTGCGTTTATTTTCAGCAAACTTAACATGTGTAAATATTTGTATGAACAAAACAAGATTTAACAACTGAGACATACACTGAGCAAGTTCCACAGACATGTGACTAACAGAAATTGAATAATGTGTCCGTGAACAAAGGGGGGGTCAAAATCAAAAGTAACAGTCAGTATCTGGTGTGACCACCAGCTGCATTAAGTTACTGCAGTGCATCTCCTCCTCATGGACTGCACCAGATTTGCCAGTTCTTGCTGTGAGATGTTACCTCACTCTTTCACCAAGGCACCTGCAAGTTCCCGGACATTTCTGGGGGGAATGGCCCTAGCCCTCATCCTCTGATCCAACAGGTCCCAGACGTGCTCATTGGGATTGAGATCCGGGCTCTTTGCTGGCCATGGCAGAACACTGACATTCCTGTCTTGCAGGAAATCACGCACAGAACAAGCAGTAAGGCTGGTGGCATTGTCATGCTGGTCATGTCAGGATGAGCCTGCAGGAAGGGTACCACATGAGGGAGGAGGATGTCTTCCCTGTAACGCACAGAGTTGAGATTGCCTGCAATGATAACAAGCTCAGTCCGATGATGCTGTGACACACCGCCCCAGATCATGACGACCCTCCACCTCCAAATCGATCTCACTCCAGAGTACAGGCCTCGATGTAACGCTCATTCCTTCGACGATAAACACAAATCCGACCATCACCCTTTGTGAGACAAAACCACTGCTCGTCAGTGAAGAGCACTTTTTGCCAGTCTTGTCTGGTCCAGTGACGGCGACATTGTTGCCGGTGATGTCTGGTGAGGACCTGCCTTACAACAGGCCTACAAGCCCTCAGTCCAGCCTCTCTCAGCCTATTGCAGACAGTCTGAGCACTGATGGAGGGATTGTGCGTTTCTGGTGTAACTTGGGCAGTTGTTGTTGCCATCCTGTACCTGACCCGCAGATGTGATGTTTGGATGTACCGATCCTGTGCAGGTGTTGTTACACGTGGTCTGCCACTGTGAGGACGATCAGCTGTCCTTCCTGTCTCCCTTTAGCGCTGTCTTAAGTGTCTCACAGTACGAACATTGCAATTTATTGCTCTGGACACATCTGCAGTCCTCATGCCTCCTTGCAGCATGCCTATGGCACATTCACACAGATGAGCAGGGACCCTGGGCATCTTTCTTTTGGTGTTTTTCAGAGTCAGTAGAAAGGCCTCTTTAGTGTCCTAAGTTTTCATAACAGTGACCTTAATTGCCTACCGTCTGTAAGCTGTTAGTGTCTTAACGACTGTTCCACAGGCGCATTCATTAATTGTTTATGGTTCATTGAACAAGCATGGGAAACAGTGTTTAAACCCTTTACAATGAAGATCTGTGAAGTTATTTGGATTTTTACGAATTATCGTTGAAAGACAGGGTCCTGAAATAGGGATGTTTCTTTTTTTGCTGAGTTTATGTGTATGTGACCAAAACTATTTGATTTGATTTTGACCCTAACTGATCCTTCACCAGGTTGATGGCCTGTGAGGACGGGACCCTTTTGTTCAACACACCTTGTAACTCTGCAGTAAAACCTCGTACACCCAAGTGCTTCTCTGCAGCTGCCACCACATCTATTTTCTGTCCCGGCACCCCAATGGTGGAACCAGCTTCCCCCTGAAGATAGGACAGCAGAGTCCCTGCCCATCTTCCTCCTGAAGATAGGACAGCAGAGTCCCTGCCCATCTTCCCCCTGAAGATAGGACAGCAGAGTCCCTGCCCATCTTCCCCCTGAAGACAGGACAGCAGAGTCTCACTAACTGTAAGTCGCTCGGGATAAGAGTGTCTGCTAAATTACTAAAATATAAATAGACATTCCATTTCTGCGGTACAGTTTATAACCATGGCAATGAATGCTAACAAGTCAACCTTACCGAAGCACAAATTCATAATATTGGCATAGGCCTATTATTCACACCTGACTCATCACCCTCTACTCTCTTCACTGCCTCAGCATATGACACCTTCTGTTCTTCTCCGACCCTGGCAACCTCAACCGGTCTCTCTCGCACTGGGCACTTCTGATCCCCAGCAACATTGGCACCCCCACAATTGACACGCACTTTTTTTCCCCACCGATGCTACACAGTCCTTTGTCCCATGCCATCCTGCACACTTCTCACATCTCGGAACCTCCCTCCAACAAACTGCAGCAACATGACCATAAGCTTGGCATCTGAAACGCCTTAGTGGGTTCAGCACAAACACTTTCACTGGATAACATGACTATCAGGTAAAGACTCTGCTTCAAACTCAAAAGGACGTCTTCTCAGTTTCCCCATGCTCGCGTCGCACCAAACGGTAGGCGTCACAGACACAGGTAATTTTGTGCGGGTGAGGAACATTTAAGGTTTGCCAAAAAACTACCAGGATTCATTTAAAATGAAAACTTTTATTTAATGAAAACAATAATTCCTCTTTTATCAACTACTTCTGTATAATAAATTGCATGAAAACATCAGAATGAACATCAATAAATTGATTGGTAGTATAAAAGCCTAGTACAGCATTTCCACAATTACATTTTAACCAAGTTTCTTCACACAATATAACAATAACAAATATATCAAAGCCTTCCAGCTAGATCAGAGAAGCATAAGGCAATATTATCAAAGGAAAAGATTGCATATGAAAAATCAGCTTTTTAGTAGGAGCCAAGGTCTTACGGCTTTGCAAGGCATTAGATAGAGGATCCTCTTAGGAACAGCAAAACGAACCATAGATCAGAGTCTAGGCCAAAAGAGCAACAACATCTTACCTCTTTACAGATGAGTTCGAGCGTTTGGGAACTGAGACCATATATACTGTGTGCAGAAATAAAAATGCATACAAACCTGAGACAACTGACGGAAAAACAAAACACACACCAAGAATTCAAGGCATATGGTCCAAGAAAGCACAGTCATAGCTACTACAGCATATCAGGAATTCATATCTGGAATGCTAACAGGACTGTCTGTCAGAAGGGCACTGGGTAGAAGTTGCCCATAGGGGCAAATCTAGGATCAGTTTACCATCCCCAAATAATAACCAGGGAACACCACAAAACTGACTTTAGATCAGTGTCAATAGAACATTACTGACTCGGGCAGAAGTACTTTCACGCTCTCCAAAAAGCCGGAGAGAAGTTATCAGGCAACGTGTCAACATTAATGCTTCTTAATCTCAAAGCCAACAGTACTGCTGCAAAAATTACACAGAAAATCCTTTTTGATTTCGATTTGTATTATTTCCTGAAAACATGAAGGTAAAGCCTGTAGCCATTATTGGAAAGTTAACAGTCGTAATAATCTCTATGGAATGTATCCCCTGAACAGATCAGCTACAACACGTTTACCACAAGCACTGATGGTGCGTCTTCTACTGTGGTGGGTGACAGTGTGAGTGTGTGATTGCGTTGAAGATCATCAAGTGGCACAGACATAAAACAATGTTTAGGCGCAATATGCAGTAGCTAGCGTGTTACAGATCAAGGCTGTCTTTCGTGAAATCTGGAACAGAATTGTTTGAAGATTTTAGGCACTTTTGGTGGGCGAGAGTAAGAGTGGGGACAAATAAAATGGTACATGAAGAGTTAACATTCGTGCAAAGCTTTGATCATGGCAGAGGAAAGAAAATGGAGAGAAAAAAAGCACAGTGTGCAAGCTCCCATGCATACAGTGGAGCTGAAGTGCAAACAGAGAGAGTAGCGCAGGATATCCTGCAGAGTGGCTGTAGATTCCAGTGCACGTCTATCGTCTTTGGTGGAGAATTCGAATGGCCACCATGTTGGTACCAAGAGTTTTAAGACAATGACATTCTACTCAGAATGCCTATTAGAATGTTATCGTCATGGAGTGTTTGGTGCCAACATGGAAGACAGTTTGGTTAACTCTCTGTAAAAATGGCTCTGGTGCATAAGGGAATGTAAGAGTGAGAGACAAAGACTATTCAGATCTGTCACATCTGTAAAATATATCAAATTTACATCACATCTGTCCATCATCGTTCTCAGAGGTCTCCCTTTTCAATCACTGTCCTCTATAGTCGTCTTGACTAGGAGGAGATGACAGCGACCGACACTGACCAGATATCTCGGGGCATCCTACTCCCTGGTCAGTCCTGAGTCTGGGTCCTCCTCTGTCTTAACCTCCAGCTTCCCCTGCTTGACAGGGCAGGTCACGGGCAGTAACTGCAGAGTCACTATCTGACCGGTGGTCTGTTCTGCAGTAGCAGCCTGTCTCTCACACATACTCCCCAGCAGCTGAGCGGTTCTGAAGACCGACCCGTGCTGACCGGTCTGCAGAGACTGCACGTTCTGCAGGGTGCGCAGCATCTCAGCTGAGACTATAGGCAGGTGCTGCTGCTGGATCAGACTGCCTCCCAGTGGTCGAAGAACTGTTCTGCGCTGGGCTGGGGATCGGGACTCGGATTTTGGGCCGGGTTGGTGCCGCTGGGCTGTTGCCGGAGTACTGCTGGTCTGCCTGGACCTTTGGTAACCTGGTCTAGAGGAGGGGGGAGGAGGAGGGAAAGAATGCTCGTAGGACGCTAAATCGTCCAGGGATTGGTCACTGGAGGGCGGGCTTTCCTCTGGAACGTCTTCATCATCCTCATGATTGCCTTGGTCCTCCTGGTCTTCATCACCACTGATGAAGACCATGTCCTTGGGCAGGGAAGCAAACTGGTACACCAGCCTCTGGCCCTCCACCTTGTTCAGGATCCCACGCTGGTAGTAGTACCTGTTAGGGACAGAGAGAGGTCAGCTTTGATACACACCTGCAGGGCCACAGATAGAAAGTTAAGTTTTGTTAAAATTAATAATAATAATAATAATAATAGTATGTCAGTTAACTACAGCGTACCTGAGAGCTCGGCCCATGGTCTCATAGTTCATGTCTGGTTTGTTTTTGTGTTTTCCCCAGAGTCGGGCCACAGCCTTAGAGTTGACCAGCTTAAAAATCCCTGCATTCCGATTGGTCCATTTGATATAGCGGGGGCAGGCCTGACGGTCTTGAAGAAGCTCAATCAGGAACTGCCACAGATACAGAGTGTTACCTGAAACACAGGCGAATGAGAGGTGAGATTGAGTGTTCTGTTGTGTGTGTGTGTGTGTGTGTGTGTGTGTGTGTGTGTGGTGTGTGTGTGTGTGTACCTTTGCTGTATTTTCCCCTCTTGAATGTGATGTCCGGTGTGGGAGATTCAGGCCTTTTGGATTTCTTACCTGAAACACATAATAGCTTTTATTTTACTGTGACAATGACATAATTTACATTGTAAATTACAGCAGTCCATAAATAGAAATGTGAGAAAGCACAAAATAAGTAATATTGTCAGAACTGATGAGCAGACATATGAGCTAAGGTTATGATTACATTTATAGTTTGAAAACATGGCCAGATAATGACATAAGTAAAATTACAGTCTGACCTCTCTTCTTCTTCTTTGGTTGCTCGGCAACCGACTCCCTCTGCAGCGTGACCCACTGGGGCTGGCTCAGAGCTCCCACAATGTCCTCTACTGACACCATCAACTGGTGGGTAACGGGCGATGTGATGGCATCACCCAGGGAGGGAACGTACAGCTGGGCTAGAGGGGAGACAAACACACACTGTTAGGGCTTACGGCATAATGAATGGGTCTACAAGGAGACCATTAGATGAGGTCCATTAGATTACAGGATGTATACATCTGCTCCAAATCTGTGCAGAAATATGGATGTTTGCTTGCCCTAGACAAGAAACATGGTGATGGTAGACAACAAGCTAAACGTTCAGCGACATCTGAGAAGTTCACGCAAAGACTGAGTCGAGACAAGTTACTCACTGAGCTACTAGCTAAGACTAGCTGTGTGTGTGTGTGTGTGTGTGTGTGTGTGTGTGTGTGTGTGTGTGTGTGTGTGTGTGTCTCACTGTAGTGCTGTTGGTCCAGAGAGAGGGAGTCGGGGGAGTCCATGTTGAGGAGAGTCTCAGCTGCCACCAATGTTTCCATGGTTTCCTCATCTCCACTCTCACTGCCCTCCACTGGATGGATAGATAGATAGATAGAGAGAGAGGGGTAAAGGGAAGAGATGGAGAGAGACGAGGGGACCTCAATATCGAGAGAAACGGTGTGATGCGTCAGCATGACCTAATGGCTCTGTCTGTAGGCCAACCCCTAGTGATGGGACAGCGGGAATAAACAAGGTGGCTAGCGAACTAATACACCTGCCTTTCCCAAACTCGCTCCATGGGATCCAAAGGACCCAAAGGGGACCCAACGGGATGCACGTCCCCCCCCCCCCCCCCCATACTTCACAGCTGATAAAAATGATCCAAGCTTGATGATTAGTTGATTATTTGAATCAGCTATGTAGTGTTAGGGCAAAAATGTGCACAGAGTTTGGGAAACCCTGTACTACACTGTTCGTAAGCCCATCTTTCTTCCACAACGACAGTCTAACTGTCTATAAACAGAGATGATGCTAATGTTGTAACATGCCACGGTAAACGATTGACAGTGAGCTATCTAAAAGTAGAAAATAAAAAAGAGGCTAACGTTGTTAGTTGCTAAATTAGGTAGTTCAAAGTTAGGTTAGCTAACTAGCTAGACAGTTACAGGAGTAGACAAGTAACGTTACAAAACCAATTTGCCACAAACTTACTTGCTAAGATCTAAGATACTCGCTGCTCAATAATTACTTCCACGAACTGTTTCACTGCAGAGAGCTACATGATAATCAACTTTACCAAATCTGCAGCATCCACAAGAAGACGTGTTTTCTTCCACTTCCTGGATTTGAGAACATCTCTGATTGGGCCAAATGCGAAGGGCACAGTACGCATGTGCACAGACAGTTTACAGTCCCTCATCAACATGAGTAGAGATAGCCAGCTAGGGTATTTATTTATGCTTTGTTAGAAACAAGGTTTGGACCTTTTCCCCCCCAATTTTCACATAAAATGACATACTCAAATATAACTGCCCGTAACTCAGGACCTGAAGAAAGGATACGCATATTCTTGATACCATTTGAAAAGAAACACTTTGAAGTTTGTGGAAATGTGAAATTAATGTAGGAGATATAACACATTAGATCTGGTAAAGGATAATACAATGAAAAACATGCATTTTTTTACCATCATCTTTGAAATACAAGAGAAAGGCCATAATTTATTATTCCAGCCCAGGTGCAATTTAGATTTTGGCCACTAGATGGAAGCAGTGTATGTGCAACGTTTTAGACTGATCCAATGAACCATTTCATATCTGTTCAAAATGTTGTATCAAGACTGCCCAAATGTGCCTAATTGGTTAATTAATAATAATTGTGCACTCTCCTCAAACAATAGCATACTGTAAATTGGACAGTGCAGTTAGATGAACAAGAATTTAAGCTTTCTGCCCATTCCAGATATGTCTATGTCCTGGGAAATATTCTTGTTACTTACAACTTCATGCTAATCACATTAGCCTACGTTAGCTCAACCATCCTGCGGGGGGACACAGATCCCATAGAGGTTAAGTTAGGTTAAACTATTTTGATTTGAAACTGCTCTGTTGTTAAATTCCAGTAGTGATACATGTGCTATAAACACAGCAACTAGCTTCATAGCGATCTGTTTGTAGTGTGGTAGCTAAACTATCTACCATAGCTAGCTAGCTAGCTAACTGGCTAACCACCTTCCATACATCACACTGAATGTACAATGTCTTCATCAGCGATTTATTTTTGCCCAGCACCGGTACTTATGTGCATATTACACTCCTGTTTTACACTGACAGTTTCTCTCAGGAGCTGAATGAAGCCGTGGAGCCTAAACCCACATCCTAAAAAACACCAGACCCCTTACCTGAACATAGACCTCCTAAAGTACTACAAAATGATGTTAAGTCCTCTGTGCCTGTTTCTGTCTCTGCAGGTGCTGTTGATGATGCCAAGAAAGCCCAGCAGCTTAATCCCAGCCCTTCCCTTTCCCTTCATGAGAACAGGGTAAGTGTGTGCATGTGTTGTTACCTGTTGTTAGCAAGTGGTCTTCTGTGTGTGTCTGCTCACAGGCCAGGCCTGAGTAGGAGAGCAGGTGGGAGTGTGGGACCTGCTCCACTATCACTGCAGGAGAGGCCAAGTGCTCATCCAGCTGCAACACAGAGGGACAAATGATCTGTCATTCACTTTAATTCCGTTCTAATTCATTCTATCCAACGCTTTATGGGCATATAAATTCCAATATTTTCAAAGTGTTTGATATTGTAAATCAATTCAGGAGTATTGGGGAGGGCTTGAACCAGAAACTCTGCAGTTAAAGGGAAAGTGTACTAACATCTGTGCCTTAAGGTTCCAACCTCTAGGCAGAGGTTGTTGTACACAGACATACAGTGAAACAAGACTAGATGTTATGGTGATAGAGAAGTGTAAGTGAGAAGACTACTTTTGCTGTTCCTTTAAAAAAAAATAAAAAAATAGGTCAGTGTGTTCCTAATGGACATTAGTGTGGATGCTTCAATAGCTACGGCTGACGTCGTCATCATGTCATCCTTGGCTACTGTATGTCTTGACTCTACCTCTGCATTCAATACAGCTCGTCTGCACTTTGATATTTGATTCACCAAGTGGTTCTACATTGACGCATGATTCTAGAGGAGGCGTTGATGCTTTATCTGTTGGCGTGCACACACACACTCATGCACGCACACATGGTCGTTCCCACCTGTAGTCCATTATTCACGCGGTCGCTGGCATACTCAAAGATGAGTTCCGTCTGCTGCAGCATGGCAGACATCCCAGAAGACTCCGATGGCAGCTCTACGATGTCTTCATCCTAGCATTCCACGTTAGATGTCCAACAGTTTCACACCACACGCTCTAAGTTTTTAGGTCCCGGAGCACCAGATATGGGTTATAAGTGTCAAATCACAGGTTCTGTGTTTCATAAGTTCCAGAGCAGAGTAAGTTGTATCCGAAGCTTCCCCCCGTCCTCTTCTGTGTCCGTGGCCTTTCACAGGTCCTTCTGAGGAAGAGTGACTTCCAACCGCATGGCTGAATAACAGCACAGTGACTAAACTGGCTAAATTAAATAGCTGGCTAGCTAATTAGTTGCTCACTCCAGCTCAGTGGCTAGACCCCTCAGAAGAGTGAGTGTTGGCTTAGCTTGGCTACTTGATAAAATTGTTGAGATAAAATCCCGCAGGCCTCCTCAGTAGACGGTCCGTAGATTAAATGCTGAACAAGAGCATAGTTACTTGTTTTCTCTTCTTCACGGTTTCTACTCTCGATGAGGAAGTGTAGGCCGCCAACGGTCCTGTGGTCTTAACCTGCGAAAAGGGAACAGAGACAGAGGGGTGGGGGACGGAAATAGAAAAATATATGAATAACATTAGCGAAGGTTCTTCAGGGCATGATAACTCTACATGTACTCTACGTGTGCCACACTCTTTCTGATCAAACACACACCTTGAGCAAAGTGCAAACAATGAACAGAATCACATGATCGGGGCTTTCTAAACAAAGTTAGGAAGACCCAGGGAAAAAACAATGTCTGCCAAGCTGAGCCAAGGCCCCTTACAACCAGCAACTATTTATATTCCTTCCTCTTATCACATTCTTTATTCTGTTCTGTCTTATTCTCTCTGTCTCTCTCTCTCTCTCTCTCTCACGCGCTGCTTTCTTATCTCCCCTTCTAAAGGAGCCAAAGCAGCAACAGGAAAGAAGCTTCCGGAGTGAGTCATGAGTGTGTGTTATATGAGCGTGCTGTATGTGTGGAAGGGAGGTAGGGGAGGCAAAAACGAGCAGCTGTGTCTGCTCAGAGGTCCTAATGCTCAGGTCACACAATGGGCATCTGCGTTAGGGTGTGTCTGTGTCGTGTGTCTGCGAAAGGAAACTTCTCATTTCAAGATGTAGTGTTTTTCCTCTGGTTTGGTATGCCTGGAATGTGTTTGGAATAGCGCCTATGAGAGATAAGCACAGAGCTAACAGACAGACAGACAGGGTTAGATTACTACAGAGAGAAGGGTGGAGGAATCACAAAAGGGGCTAGGTAATGATTGACTGTGCATTTGACGTCTGTTTAATCTCATTAGGATTTCTTCCACATCGTCACATCCCCACACATACGGGATTAGTTGTTAAACAACAAACAAGTTTGACAAACCTGCATCTGACAAATTGACATCTTCGTCCTACATCATTAGGTTACATTAGATTAGATATACTTTGTCTGTTGTTCACAGAAATGTGCTTATACAACCATCATCACTGTGTCTGAAAGACACAACCGCCAACCATAACCCAGCCCTGGCCTGTCCTCTCTGCATTCATGCCAGGCATTGTCCATGGTGTCAGTTAGATACGATCCCACACACACACATTCCTGTATGCCTCTGGTTTCTTTCTCGCTCTCCTCCACTCATTCACCTCCCTATTTGTTCACTCACTCACTCAGTCACTCACTCATTTTCTCCACTCGTTTACTCACCTGTCCTCTTCTCTTCAGGCAGTTACTGACTGCTGTTAGCACCAGAAAATCTTGTTGCTGGTCTACCATGTCCCCTTGCTCCCTCCTTCTCTCTTTCTCCCTCCCTCTTTCCCTCTTACTTTCCCTCTCTCCTTCTCTCCTTCTCTCTCTCTCTCTCTCTCTCTCTCTCTCTCTCTCTCTCTCTCTCTCTCTCTCTCTCTCTCTCTCTCTCTCTCTCTCTCAGGTGTCAGGTTGCAGTAGGTAAGCAAGCTCGGTGACAGGCACCATGACGACAGTTGTTACGCTACACACCTGCGTTTACCTGATCTCCTCCCACTCTACCCTTAACCCTTTAGAGAAAGAAAGAGAGAGGAGACTTCCCTAGAGAGACAAAGAGCTGCTCACAGGGCAGATATGCATGCTATAGTCATGCCTATGCATTTTGAATGCCAATATGTTTTCACAGGAGACTTCTGGGAATGCCAATCAAAAAATGTCTTAATTTGCTGTTCTGTTTTGCTTGTGTTCAGCAGATATTGTTGCTATATGTGTTGTTGCTTGCATAGCATAGGGTATAATGTGATATTTGACACTTCTGGCAGCACTGGTCACAATGGAGAGGAATTTTGAATTGAATGGGCCAAGGAAAGGACAGGAGGTTGATTAAGACTGTTGGTAGTCAACCTGGTTTCAACCCCCTCCTCCATACTGTCCAATGTGGGTTTCCTGTTCTAAGCTGACAGCGTGTGCGTGTATGCCTGCGTGTATGTGCATGACGGCTAAGAGAGCAAGATGCAACTGAGGCTGTTATCGCACAGGAAGCACAACCCTTTCTGTGGGCTCCACTTCCTCCTGAGAGAAAGGGAGGGAGCGGGGGAGGCCTATTATAACACTGGAAAAGCTGTCACCACGGAGACCACTGTTCCGTTGTACGTCTGCCAGACTGCCGTCTTGTATTATGGTTGTTTAGAATGTTGGGTTACCGGTGACGCTTCTCCATGTTTTCTGTGTCTCTCTCTGTATGTCCCAATATTGTTCAATGGCTCCTGCACTTGTCTCCTCCCCTACACAATGGTGACAAAAGGTGGTTTTTAAGACTATTTGGGACATGACACAGTCCATCCCAAGGTTCCTCTATTACGCACACGTCTGTGTCTGTGGCTTCAGTCATATCTGAGCCTGTGATGTTGCTGCCAGGCCCTTAGGGACAGTGATAAGCTTCATAACACACTCAATGCCCTGTGTGTGTGTGTGTGTGTGTGTGTGTGTGTGTGTGTGTGTGTGTGTGTGTGTGTGTGTGTGTGTGTGTAACGAAAGCGTATTGTGAACTAGGCCAGGCAGATAGAGGAACAGGGAAAGGAGCTGATAAGCTTCCTCTTTTGCCCCGGGTGACCAAGCCTAGCCAATCTAACATGGAGAAATTATGGGGAGACTGAATAACATTACATGTTTTGGTGAGCTACAAATCTTAAAGAGATACTTTGGGATTTTGGCAATGAGGCCCTTTATCTACTTCTGAGTGGAAGGCCTCCTGAGTGGCGCAGCGGTCTAAGGCACTGCATCTCAGTGCAAGAGGCATCACTGCAGTCCCTGGTTCCAATCCAGGCTGTATTTCATCTGGCTGTAATTGGGAGTCCCATAGGGCAGCGCACAATTAGCCCAGCATCGTCAAGGGTAGGCTGTCATTGTAAAAAATGATTTGTTCTTAACTGACTTTCCTAGTAAATAAAGGTTAAATTAAAAAAGAAATTCCCCAGAGCCAGGTGAACTCATGGATATAATTCTTATGTCTCTGCGTGCAGTTTGATGGAAGTTGCTAACTAGCGCTAGCGCAATGACTGAAAGTCAATGTGTACATGCTAGCAGATACACATAGACTTCCAGTCATTGAAGTCTATGGGTACATGCTAGCATGTTAGCAGATGCCCATAGACTTCCAGTCATTGCACTAATGCTAGTTAGCATTGGCTCGCAAAACCACCTCTAACTTACTTCATACTGGACACAGAGACTTAAAAATCTGATTTCATCTGACTCTAGGGAAGTAGATAAAAGGCCTCTTTGCCAAAATCCTGAATAATCTCTTTAACCCCCTTGTGTGTGTGTGTGTGTGTGTGTGTGTGTGTGTGTGCGTGTGCGTGTGCGGTGTGTGTGTGTGTGTGTGTGTGTGTGTGTGTGTGTGTGCGTGTGCGTGTGTGTGTGTGTGCATGTTGGACTATTTATCTTTATCATCTGCAAAGCCACAGGTGCCTGGATACTTTATGTAAATACCCTAAAGCCCTAAACAAACTGACATGCACACAGATACAACATGAAGGGATAAGAACTCTAAAATACAACACACATATAACCTTAAGCCTCCTTGAATTGGCTTTTCCTCACATGGATGCCAAACTCACAACCTCAGTTCTAGGATTGCTGCAATGTTCAACTGCAGAGCACAAAACACTTTCACTTCAATCTCGAGCTACTACACAGACCCACCCACCTCCTTCTTATCACAATACCATTGTTTTTGTCAAGTAAATCATTAACAGTCACACTCGTGTTTGGGTTTTTGAATATAAACCCAATGTAAGTCTTATGATACAGAGTGTTTTAAAACAGAATAGAAGTACTCTGAAACACCCAAAGTGGTTCTTCAATCTGAATATTGGTGTTTTTAAGAGTGTTGTGAAAGGGGGACAGGTGACTTCTGGGGCAGTAAGATGGTACATTTCATTTAAAAAAATAATAATGTTACACACATTCACACAGCCACTGTGAAAAAATATTCTTGACTTTTAATTGACACAAAAACAACCAACATACTTAATAAAAATGAACGTAAGTAATATCAATGATTTATTAATTTCCTTTTACCCCCCAAAATAATAATACATACAACTTAATATGTTGCTCAAAATGTAAGTATATTATGATGATAACCAAAGAGAGAGAATTGGTTGATTGAATGCCTTTGAAGTCTGGTTTTAATCTCCTTGCACTTCCTATCTTGCCGTTTGACTCTGTTTTTAGAGTATTGTGGTTAATTCAAAATGTTTATTTATAATTTTTTGTTGTTATTATTATTTTACACAATGTTGTATTCACCTTTGAAAAAAGAAAAGTATACTTCTATATGAGTATTAATTAACCCTTTACACTCGTGGGAATTGGCCTGTATGGATAGGGCTAAATTGAAATGTTTCTTACAGAAGTAATATGAAATGCATAAGCATGGTAGCAATTGAAAGGGAACAGTTTGAAGATTATGGGAGCCACACACCTCTCCGAAATGTGCACAGTACCTCAGTAATTTCATTATAGTCTTCAACTAGAAGGTGCTTTGAGCTCTCCTAGCTGTGCCATTGAGGGACTAGAGCAAGCACACTTGTAGTTGTCTTGTTTGTTGTTGCGTTGTTGTTTACGCAATCCAAAAATGGCCCGTTATACATCGCAATCTGGCTCAGGTTGGCATCATTTGAAAGCTTGTTCTATTGCCAACATGACTAGCTAAGGTATAAAATATGATCTTACCAGTGGAGGCTGCTGAGGGGAGGACGGCTCATAATAATGGCTGGAATGGAGCAAATGGAATGGCATCAAACACCTGGAAAATATGTGTTTGATGTATTTGATACCGTTCCACCTATTCCGCTCCAGCCAATACCACGAGCCCGTCCTCCCCGATTAAGTCGCCACCCGCCTCCCGTGGATCTTAGTGTTAGGCTTTCACAAGGCAATTCAGAGAAACCGATTGTAATTTTTGGTGCTTATAGAAAGGAGTCATGAAGTGCATTCAGGTGCTTATTCTGCAGTGGATTTTCTTCACAATAGACAAACATAAGCTCTGTTCTGTTCAGAACAACCCAGGGTATGAGGCCATGTCATCTTGTAACTGTACACTAAACATATTGATAAAAAAAAAACTTGACACTGTATATGACATTCATTTTATGATATGGAAATGTGAAGTGCAAATTTGGACTCGGGTGTTTGGCTTGCTTGTATGACATCAAGGCAGTCCCACTGGGCACAGACGTCAATTCAGCATCTATTCCACGTTGGTGTAACGTAATGTCATTGAAATGATGTGGAAACAACGTTGATTCAGTTCAGTGTGTGCCCAGTGGGGTATTTATTAGAATCCTTAACGTCTCCTCTTTCAAAATACATTGAGCACTGTTAATTTATAGCATTTCCCTCACTCAGACAAAACATTTGCAAAACGTTGCCCAATTAACGGAAGGGATGGAGTCAACTTCTTGTCTCCTGCGGTGCTAAAGTTCAGAGCGGCTGTGAGTCAAAACCCATACAGTGATGTGAAGCGGAGCTCTGACGTCATTTATAGCATGTTTATTTATAGCCAAAATAAATGTTCAACCCGTATACGGGTACGAGTGTAAAGGGCCATGAGTTATAATAGTATATGAATATGAATGGATATTGAAACCGTCAGGCTAAATGACATTCTGTAATGAAACGACCCATTCCCACATGTTCATGTTAAGACTTTAGAGGCAGATACAGTATCCTGCAATGCCTGCCAAAATGGGTTAAACTGGCAAATGATCAGATACATAAATCAATGTTACAGTGCATTCGGAAAGTATTCAGACCCCTTGACTTTGTCCACATTTTGTTACTTTACAGCCTTATTCTAAAATTGATTAAATAAAATGTTTTCCTCAACAATCTACACACAATACCCCATAATGACAAAGCTTAAACAGTTTATTTTGTGCAAATTTATTACAAATGAAAAGCAAAAAAGTATTCAGACCCTTTGCTATGAGACTCAAAATTGAGCTCAGTTTCATCCTGTTTCCATTGATCATCCTTGAGACATTTCTAAAACTTGATTGGAGTCCACCTGTGGTAAATTCAATTGATTGGACATGATTTGGAAAAGGCACACAACGGTCTATTTAAGGTCCCACAGTTGACAGTGCATGTCAGAGCAAAAACCAAGCCATGAGGTCGAAGGAATTGTCCATAGAGTTCGGAGACAGGATTGTGTCGAGGCACAGATCTGGGGAAGAGTACCTAAAAATGTCAGCAGCATCGAAGGTCCCCAAGAACACAGTGGCCTCCATAATTCTTAAATGGAAGAAGTTTGTAACCCCCAAGACTCTTCCTAGAGCTGGCCGCCCGGCCAACCTGAGCAACCTGGGGGAGAGGGGCCTTGGTCAGTGAGGTGACCAAGAACCCTATGGTCACTCTGACAGAGCTCCATAGTTCCTCTGTTGAGATGGGAGAACCTTCCAGAAGGACAACCGCGTCTGCAGCACTTCACCAATCAGGCCTTTATGGTAGAGTGGCCAGACGGAAGCCACTCCTCAGTAGAAGGCACATGACAGCCTGCTTGGAGTTTGCCAAAAGGCACCTAAAGAACTCTCAGATCATGAGAAACAAGATTCTCTGGTCCGATGAAACCAAGAATAAACTCTTTGGCCTGAATGCCAAGCTTCATGCCTGGAGGAAACCTGGCACCATCCCTACGGCGAAGCATGTTTTTCAGCGGCAGGGACTGAGAGACAAGACAAGATCGAGGGAAAGATGACAGAGCAAAGTACAGAGAGATCCTTGATGAAAACCTTGATGAAAACCTGCTCCAGAGCGCTCAGACTCCTCCAGACTGGGACGAAGGTTCACCTTCCAACAGGACAACAGGACAACAACCCTAAGCACACAGCAACTTAGGAGTGGCATTGGGACAAGTCTCTGAATGTCCTTGAGAGGCCCAGCCTGAGCCCGGTCTTGAACACATCCGAACATCTCTGGAGAGACCTGAAAATAGCTGCGCAACGACGCTCCCCATCCAACCTGAAAGAGCTAGAGAGGATCTGCACAGAAGAATGGGAGAAACTCCCCAAATACCGGTGTGCCATGCCTATGCGTCATACCCAAGACTCTACGCTGTAATCACTGCAAAAGGTGCTTCAACAAAGTGCTGAGTAAAGAGTCTCAGTACTTACATAAATGTGATGTTTTTAAAATATTTTTAATACATTTGCAAAAATGTCTAAACCTGTTTTTTCTCTGTCATTATGGGGTATTGTGTGTAGATTGATAATGATTTTTTTTTTTTTAATCCATTTTAGAATAATGTAACAAAGTGAAAAAAGTTAAAGGGTCTGAATACTTTACGAAGGCACTGTAAATATTAAAATACTCTAGAAGAAGTTATCTAATTCTGCACTAGACAGGATTTGAAACACCAAAATAGTGTTTTCAACCTTTTCCGGAAGTCTCCGGCAGGGTGTTGCACAAAACTTGAATAAGTGGTGTTCCAATTCACCATGTAATCTTTCAAAGCATCTCATGATGATGTGCTTCAATACTCCAGCAAAGTTAAGGCCTCGTCTCCTTCACATTGGTGGCAGCTCAGTTGCGACTAGTTTTTGTGTTACAAAGCGCTTCATTTTAACAGGGCATGTTAATTGTCTCCTCTGTATAGACTATGATAGTGACAGTGAGCTTACCTTGTTTTTGTTTTGTGCCTTTCGTGCTATGTCTACGTGTAGCAGCTGGCTGGTACGACCAAAGCTAAGAACACGAAACAGTTTTTTTCTCCTGTGACACAAAAACTCTGGGATGAGGCTGCCCTTTGGCACAGATTTAGGATCAGCTTACCGTCACAAACTTCTAACAATAACTAGTCAGAGGAAAACACCAAACTGACCTCCGATCAGTATCCAAGGGGTGACTTCATCCTACTCCGCAAACTACTGCTCTGCTTCCTCTTTCCCCTAAGGGCCCGGTCTGTGCTATCCCTGGGATGTCCCTACCCCATTGGTTGAAATGTTAAATGTTTAAGGCAAGGGTTAAAGGGATACTTCAGGATTTTGGCAATGAAGCCCTTTATCTACCATCGCGGAATCAGATTAACTCATGGATACCATTTTTATCTCTCTGCGTGCAGTTTGAAGGAAGTTACTAACTAGTGTTAGCACAATGACAGGCAGTCTATGGTAACTGCTAGCGTGCTAGTAGATACCATAGACTTCCAGTCGATGCGCTAATGCTATTTAACATTGGCTCGCGAAACTACCTCTAACTTTCTTCAAGCTGGATGCAGAGACATTAAAATAGTATCCATGAGCTCATCTGACTCTGGGGAAGTAAACTCCCGAAGAATCCCTATAAGGTTAGGGTAAGGGTAGAGTGGTTAGGGTTTAGGGTTTAGGGTTTAGGGTAGGGATGTCCCAAGGATCCCAAAAAGCACTGACCCTACGGGCCCTTCCCACCGTGAATTCTGATTGGCCACATGTCCTGTGGTAGGTAACCCCTGGCAAAGACCATTGTCAGCAAGAAGCAAAGGTAAACACAGGTATATTTGCAATGCAAATGTACAGAGGGTAGAGCAAGCATACCGTACATGCACAGTGTACACAAACAACACTCGGGCAAGTGGCGCAGCAGTTTAAGGCACTGCATCTCAGTGCTAGAGGTGTCACTACAGACCCTGGTTTGATCCCGGGCTGTTTCACAACCGGCCGTGATCGGGAGTCCCATAGGGCGGTGCACAATTGGCCCAGCGTCATCCGAGTTAGGGGAGTTTTTTCCCCGGGTTAGGCCATCATTGTAAAAATGTGAATTTGTTCTTAACTGACTTGGCTAGTTAAATAAAGGTTAAATCAAATAAAATAAAAGTATGTGAGATGAACACTGTTTCTCAATTACATAGTCACTAGCACTCCCTATTGGCCAGTGTGCACAGGACACTTTTTATTCCAAGGACTGTAGACCTGTAGGCCCTCTGCTAATACAGTTATGCATAATTCAACATAAGCCTTTCCTTCCTTCCTCTTTTTAAAGACACGCTAATCTGACTTGACTGGAACTAGGTTAACTGCAATGTACACAAACTGAGTTTACATTTATCCGATATGCTCATGTCAGACTTTCAAGCAGGTCCCTAATCTCTCAAAAGAGAACACCACTACATGCTAAAGCATCTATTCCCTCTGGCCTGTATAAGGCATTCTTCTCCCTTGAGTCATGTCTGCTGTTGTGTGTGTGTATGGTAGGGTAGCATAGGGCCACCATGCCACATAGAAAAGAGAATGTGATGCCAGTTAGCATACAATACTTTGTTTTAAATTGAACTCTTATCGAGATATATGAAAATAATACTGTGTGGGGTAGCTTTTTCCAGTGCCAGTAAAGGCAATATTCTGCTTTAATCTCTCTTTTCATCCCCATCTTCCTCCCCCTCCCCCTTTATCTGTTGAGCACAGGAGGTTGATGGTACGTTAACTGGGGAGGACGGGCTCGTGTTAATGGCTGGAGTGGTATGAGTGGAACGGTATCAAGAATATCGAACTCATGGTTTCCATGTGTTCGATGCCATTCCATTTACTTCTTTCTAGCCATTATAATGAGCCGTCCTCCCCACAACAGCCTCCACCGCTGCTGAGTATAAACTGGGGTCCAAGAATTTGTTGGTTTGGCCCAAAAAGATAGGTACACTCCCCTACTGTTAATATATAGTAGCAGAGGACATATTGTAGTCGCACAATCTGATAGAGCGCGTGCATGTGTACGTGCGCGTGACTACCTTCTGTAGACATTCTCCCTTTCCATGATAACTCCTGGAGCCACTCCTGTTCCGCCCTCTGAAATTACACACTTCAGGATTTTGTCAGGTCATTTTTTTTTCTTCAGATTTAGGAAACACATACAGGTATAGATATACACAGATATAGATCATCTGAGGAGTTCATTCAAAGAGACAGATCGTTAGTGAAGATATCTTTATTTCAGTCATTACATAGATATAATATCAAATTTGGGATATTTGCAAATTGTGTTATATTTTATGGCAAAATTTGATATCATATCCTTTGACAATTACATTTGAGTCATTTTATCCAGATCAACTTACAGGAGCAATTAAGGTTAAGTGCCTTGCTCAATGGCACACAGACCGATTTGTCACCTAGTCGGCTCTGGGATTCAAACCAGCAACCTTTCGGTTACTGCCCCACCGCTCTTAACCGCTAGGCTACCTCGCACCTCCAATAAAAAGGTGTAAATGGAGATGACAGGCTTTTGGACACAGAAAGACAGAAACTGTCAGAGGGGTCTGACCATTACCCTTATAACGGAGAATACAGGGAGAAAACCCAGAAGGAATTTTTCAATAAATCATTAAACCAAACGGATCAATCCCCTCTGTTGGCATGAACACTTGACTTGACCCTCTACTAGTTCTTTAGAACTCAGCCAGGGTCGTTTTTCCTGGATTTACCGTATGTATCCACATAAGACACACTCTCCCCTTCGCACTCTTAGCACAATGTGTGTCTGTGCACGTGCATACCTGTGTCCTGATCGTACTATAGATTCATATAAACCTGGCTTTAATCATCTAAAAAAAACTCAGTGTCACATGATAAATTGATGATATGGGCTCAATAGTCTGACGGTGTGAGACATCACAGTGTGGATGTCTTGTGTGAAGAGAGAGAGAGCGAGAGAGAACGACAGAGACGCGGACAGATCAGAGTGTGGCAATTGAGGCTAAGGGAGAGACACGTAAGATCTCTCTTTTCTTTATCAACAGGAGAGTAAACTGAAGAGCATTACAGGGGCAGAGTGCAGCTGTGTGGGTAATGACAAACAGAAGGGCTGAGATGGGCTTGGATGATACTCGGGACGTTTGGTTCAAACTCTCTCTACTGTGAGCTACAGAGTCAAGATGAACATGTATTCATCTAACAGAGCCACATATGTGTTCTTTCCCCACCCATTATCCTATCCCACAGTGTGACCCCTCACACACACACACACACACACACACACACACACACACACACACACACACACACACACACACACACACACACACACACACACACACACACACACACACACACACACACACACACACACACACACACACACACACACACATAAGGCTAGTCTGTTGATCTTCTAATGCTGCCATCAATGTAGGGTTCATTGCTGGGCACTGATTCGACAAGGAGCTGTGAAAGCACACTGTTTTCCAAACATCAGAACTCATCACTGGCACCGTTGTTAATAATGACAGCAGATAGGGAGGAATAGAGCGAGAGAAAGATAGGGGTGAAGGGACAGTGAGTATCTTTCATGGGTAATGTGACATGCGTTACACTGCATTAGCCCGAAGGGACATTCCCAGGTCAAAGAAGCGCTCTGTCTCACATGATGGGTGCCTTTGGTCACACTCTGTACTGAGAGAGGGCAGCGAAACAGCTTTGAAGAAAAGGGTTGTGGAGTAAACAATAATTTAAAAAAAATTCCCCCGAAGGGTTTGGGGTGGTGAGGTTCAAGTTTACGTTACAGTAGTTTGTCTTTAGGGAGATTTGACTCATTGACTTCAATGAAGTACAGTCAACTCCTGATGAGCGCACGCTGTGGTCACCAGTCCTAATTCAAGTACTGTATATGATTTGTACTGGCTCAGGATTTGGTTGAATGCAGTTTTGCATCTGGAGTCAACTGTAGTGATAGGTTGATGTCTAGGATGTCTACTTCTAGTGTCTTTCTCCTTCCTAATATTTTTTGGGGACAAATTAAAAAGATAGAGGTAAGCAAAGGGTAGGAAAGAGGCAGACACATCATCACAACCACAGGACTTCTATCTACACTATATACACTGTGTACAAAACATTAGGAACACCTTCCCAATATTGAGTTGCAACCCCTTTTCCTCTCAGAACAGCCTCAATTCGTCAGGGAATTGACTCTACAAGGTGTCGAAAGCGTTCCACAGGGATGCCGGCCCTTGTTGACTCCAATGCTTCCCACAGTGTCAAGTTGGCTGTATGTCTTTTGGGTGGTGGACCATTCTTGATACACATACAAAACTGTTGTCTTGCCCATTCACCCTCTGAATGGCACAAATACACAATCCATGTCTCAATTGTCTCAAGGCTTAAAATTCCTTCTTTAACCTGTCTCCTCCCTTCATCTACACTGATTTGAAGTGGATTCATCAATAAGGGATCATAGCTTTCACCTGGACTCGCCTGGTCAGTCTATGTCATGGAAAGAACAGGTGTTCCTAATGTTTTGTACACTCAGTGTACAACAGCATCAATACAGTGCTCCACATTCAATCACAGCATCAGATTCCTTACTATATAAGACAGAAAAACACAGAACTGCAAAGGCATATGAAGAGAAAAATGACTTCAAATGTATCATCTCCTCCCTCTCATCCAAGTCCCCAATAACCATCTCTGGCTTGTTTTTACAATTGGGTGGCAGTCCACAAAGCTACAGAATACTAACATAATCATACATGAGACAAACTCTGAACTGTTTTTGCCATAAACCTATTGCGAAAATGTTTGGCAAGTGCTGCCATTTATGATTGCCTCACACGAAGACAGACCCAATCAGATCAGCAGTTTAATGAGAAACAGACCAATCCTAGTAGCAATACAGAACATGAAGTCAAACAATCAAAGATGCCATAGCAAACTATCCAAGTCAAATCCTAGCAATATCAAATAGCAATATCAAACAGTGTAAAAGCAATTTAGCGAAGGCGTGAAAATGAATTCATTCTTAAGTCCTTGAATTCAGAGTAGTATACGGGATATGTTAAAAAAGCCACACATATATTATACAGTACAATATTTCAACCTTCTTTCAATGTTCATATAACGTTCCCTATGTCTCAACCTCAGGCATTTTCACTATGACGCCTCTGCCACAGCCCCTTTGGGTTTGCCTTATGTCGTGTACCTTATGGACATTCCTATAGAGGTTATAACCAGGGGGAGTCACACCCGGCAGTGTCATTTCTCCACAATATGACAACCCTATGTTTTGTCATTCATCATCAATAATACTCATATCTGATTGTATGCATTGAACCTCTATCCCTCCACTCATCTTTCCCCAAAGTATCCTCTTCTCCATCAACACTCTCCCAGCTAAACATTCTAGACCTAGGGGTAGACAACTAGATTCAGCCGCGGGATGATTTTTGTCGTAGCGGATGGTAGGGGGGCTGGAACATAATTTGTACACTGCAAACTGACCACAACTAAGCCCTTAAGAGAGAAAAAAAAACCTGTAATTTCATTTCTTGAATTACATTTAGACACGATCACGTCTCTTTTTTAAATTTATTTGTGGGAATACTTGGGAACAGATTTCCTAAATTAACAGATTTTCATAAATTAAACTAATTTCTAGCTGAATTTCCGGCGATTTGACAGTTTATTCTGAACCAAAACTTTGAGGGACCCTGTCCGCAACACTTGTGGGTTTAAGTACATTTGAGTACTTCTTCCTCCAGTCAGAGGAGACTTTGCCGAATCAGTCCTTTAGGGCACTTATTTTCTCTAGGTGGTTTAAAACTACATCAACTGAGTAAGGGCACTTCTTAGGACACATCTTATGGCCGTCTCATAATGGTTTCAGTCAGGATCAGGTTACATGACTGATCTTCAATTAGTCCTTTAGAGCACATCATGTGATACTTGATTGAGTGCGCAGGGCCCCTCTCATGCTGAAGTGTACTTGTTAGTAGCACGTGAGTTGCTCTGGTCGGAGGCCCGGTCTGTGATTTTGAGCTTCATACAGGACTGCTTCTCATCAATCAACATCTCCGCTGGCAGACACCAGCAACACAGGCATGACTAGAGATAGATAGATAGATAGATAGATAGATAGATAGATAGATAGATAGATAGATAGATAGATAGATAGATAGATAGATAGATAGATAGATAGATAGATAGATAGATAGATAGATAGATAGATAGATAGATAGATAGATAGATAGATAGATAGTGAGAGCGAGAGATAAATAGTGAGAGCGAGAGATAAATAGAGAGAGAGAGAGAGAGAGAGAGAGAGAGAGAGAGAGAGAGAGAGAGAGAGAGAATGAGCTCTTTGTACATACATAAAAGCCCATTAGGGGTTAACTCTATTTGGCACGCTGTATAGATGCTGTGTGTGTGTCTGTCTTACCCTGAAGCAGCTCTTGAAACGCTTGCTGACCATGTAGAGAGCGATGGGGTTGATGCAGGAGTTAAGAGACGCCATGTTGATCCCTATGTAGTCTAGAACCAGGAAGAAACTGGAGAAACACACACACACACACACACACACACACACACACACACACACACACACACACACACACACACACACACACACACACACACACACACACACACACACACACACACACACACACACACACACCCACACCCAACATGCTATTTCATCTCCTATTTACGATATTAAGGTCAGTGTAGCGGCTGTGGAGCACAAATGATATTTCTCACCTGAGCAGTTCGCAGCGGTTAGGGTCCTTCTCGTCATAGATGGTGAGCTTGAGGATGCGGCTGAGATGGAGGGGCAGCCAGCATAGAGCAAACACCAGTACCAGGCAGAACACGGTCTTGGCCACCTCACGCCTCTACACACACAGAGATCAATCAATCAGCCAACTAATCCAACTATCTGGCTACAGTGGCCTTCATAAGTAAAAGAGACCAATCGAAATGATTTAGGTTGAAGATAAAGGGCGAAGAGAGAGGTTACCTGTTTGAGATGGTCACTCAGGGTGATCTGGACTCCGTTCTTCTTCCTCAGCATCTCACAAGTCATCAGGGTGTAGAAGACGGCGGTAACGGCCAGAGGCAGGCAGAAATACACACTGAACAGCCACCAGTCCTTAGCCGACTTATAGAACTGGACGAACACAAAGACAACACCAATAAATACAGGGCACACCTGCAGTTCACAACGCAAAATACCCACTAGAAAGAGCCGCGGACTGTAGAGGAAATCTGACTGGTTCTATAGGCTTGGGAGTTAGTTGGGACGTCAACTCCTAATGCTGCAGTGTGACGGAAGTGAAGAAGCGTGCGAAGGAGTAACCTCAAGCAGACCAAAAGGGTCTGTGTGACGTAGTTCACCTCCGGCAACACATCGCTTCATCTAAAACCTCTTTGGGACGACAACTACTAAAGCTCAAACCTATCATCTGTTGGGCTCTCTGAGACGCGCGCCCCCCCCCCCCCCCCCCCCCCCCCCCCCCCCCCCCCACACACACACACCGGGGGCCTCAAAAGTCAAACGATAGATTTAAAAAAAAAATCAAGGTGAGCACAAGGGGAGAGTCGGCACACAATGGCAGCTTTCCCCGCACCCGGCCCCGACCAGGGACACTCCCTATAGCCTACTGTTGTTTGTCTGCGTGCGTGCGTTCAATGCGTGTGCGTGCGGTTCTTGCTTGTGTGCGTACTGCATGTGTGTGTATTCCCGTGTGTGTCTACGCACGCTCATAAAGCCTGATTTCTGCATGGGGTGTAGCAGACAGATGCGGAGGTGCTCTCCCTTGTAGTCCATGGCGAGCATGTCGAAGGCTATCGCCTCGGGGACCGCCAGCAGTATGGACAGCAGCCAGATGAGTGCGATCTCTATAGCCGTCCACTTGGGGACACCGATCCCC
This sequence comes from Salmo salar, assembly GCF_965601325.2. Taxonomy (NCBI): domain Eukaryota; kingdom Metazoa; phylum Chordata; class Actinopteri; order Salmoniformes; family Salmonidae; genus Salmo; species Salmo salar. The sequence goes on from NC_138293.1 coordinate 38,625,784, forward strand.
TTAATACGGTTCCACGAGGCTACCGCGCGGTACCTGGGTGTAAGAGCAGAGGGGGAGAAACATTAGGGCAACGTTTTCTGTGTAGTCGATAAATACAACTGTGTGTGTGTGTGTGTGTGTGTGTGTGTGTGTGTGTGTGTTAGCATACCTGTCGATGCTCAGAGCACACAAGCTCAGCACAGTAATGCCCACTGAAGCTTTCTGGACAAACGGCACTAGTTTACACAGACCTACACCAAACGGCCAATCCTCGGCTAGGAGCTAGGGGTAAAGACAGGGGGATAGAGAAATCAGGGTTACTCCCAATGATCTGTCATGTAATTATATTAACCATATGGTATTTAATGATTACCATGTAATTTCTATGTAAATATTTTGTAAATAGGCTAGCGGGCCAAAACATAAAGCACAACACAAAATGTCGCACTATGCATTTCACACTATGAATCTACTTTATGATATTGTATAAACAATGAAAGTTTAGATGCTTTTACCAGTCATGAGTAAAAGACAAGAATCTCTAATTGCTAACCTTTTTAATGCCTGCTTATGAGGCCTATTGTAATCACATGTGGAGGTTAACACCAAGCTTACCCTAGATCAGCATTGAGGGTCAATCTCACCCTACTGTATTGGAATCATATGTGGTGGTCATATCTCGACAGCACACAGATAGATTCTTCTGGTATGCATTTCATCATTTAAAGTTTGGCCTCCCATTACCCAAATATCTGTAATACTCTATCCAGGGTCGTTTCACCTCAAAAAGAACAAGAAAGAGGACTTCGACACGAAATTGTTTACGTGGTTAGAAACAGATAAGATTAGCATTCCTGCAACATTTATTTGATCTCTGCGCAATTAAGCTAATCGATTGCACCCAAATTGACCATTTTAATTTAGATTCATATATTATTCAATAAATATAGTACCTAACATCCAATTTGAACCATTTTTTTTATATATATAATGCGTAAGACATGAGAAATTGTCAAAAGACATCAACGGACCCCACACATCCCACACCAATCCTAACCCAACAACGAGTGTATAAAACATTAAGGACACCTGCTCTTTCCATGACAGACTGACCAGGTGAATCCAGGTGAAAGCTATGATCCCTTATTGACGTCACTTGTTAAATCCACTTCAATCAGTGTAGATGAAGGGGAGGAGACAGGTTAAATAAGGATTTTTAAGCTTTGAGACAGTTGAGACATGGATTGTGTGTGTGTGCCATTCAGAGGGTGAATGGGCAAGACAAAAGATTTAAGTGCCTTTGAACGGGGTGTGTTAGCGGGTGCCAGGGTCCGTGGGTGGCTTTTGGCCACTTCTTTGCATTCTTCATGTCTTACTCGTTGTTAGCTGGGACTGAATCGGATGTTAGATACTATATTTATTGAATATTATATGAATCTCATAAATGACATTTTTGGTGCAATCAATTAGCTTATTATCTCAGAGATCAAATTATATTTCAACAAAATATATGTTTCAGGAATGCTCATGTTATCTGTTTCATAATACAGAAACGATTTCAGAACAATCTGAGATTGTGGGTGTCATGGCTTGCTGAGATGACGTGGAATGTGTCTCTCTCTCTCTCTCCTCTCTCTCACACACAGGCCTACCATAGCCAAATATACATATACTGAACAAAAATATGAACACAACGTGCAACTATTTCTAAGATTTTACTGAGTTACAGTTGATATAAGGAAAATCAGCTCTTTGAAATAAATAAATTAGGTCCTAATCTATGGATTTCACATGACTGAGCAGGGGTGCAGCCATGGGAGGGCATAGAGTAACCCACTTGACAGCCAGGCCCACCCAATAGGGAACCAGGCCCAGCCAATCAGAATGAGTTTTTCCTCACAAAAGGGGCTTTATGACAGACATAAATTATCCTCAGCACCCCCCCCCCCCCCCACCCCTTAAATCAGGGCTGCCCAACCCTCTTCCTTGAGATCTACTATCCTGTAGGTTTTCAGTCCAACCCTAATTTAGCATATCTGATTCAGCTAGGTGTTGTTGAGCAGCTAGTTAGTATAATCAGGTGTGTTAAATTCAGGTTGGACTGAAAACCCACAGGACAGTAGATCTCCAGGAAGAGGGTTGGGCAGCCCTGCCTTAGATGATCCCAGAGGTGAAGAAGCCAGATGTGGAGGTCCTGGGCTGGCATGGTTACACCTGGTCTGCGGTTGTGAGGCAGGTTCGACATACTGCCAAATTCTCTTAATGATGTTGGAGGCAGCTTATGGTAGAGAAATTAACATTCAATTCCCTGGAACAGCTCTGGTGGACATTCCTGCAGTCAGCATTGCAATAACACGCTCCCTCAAAACTTGAGACATCTGTGGCATTGTGTTGTGTGACAGAACTGCACATTTAGAGTGACCTTTTTAGTTGTCCCCAGCACAAGGTGCAAGTGTGTAATGATCATGCTGTTTAATCAGCTTCTTGATATGCCACACATGTTAGATAGATGTGTTATCTTGGCATTGGAGAAATGCTCACTAACAGGCATAAACAAATTTGTGCACAAACATTGTCTGCAATTTTCCAAATGTATTTTTTATTTTTCTTTGCTCATGAAACACTTTAGATGTTTCTTTCATATTTTTGTTCAGTGAAATATTCAAGCATAACAGAGACAGAAGGGGATTTCAGCAGTTAAGGAAAATATGTAACAGTACAGAGAGACCTATAGCTACTGTGATACAGAGACTTAGCTACTGTGATACAGAGACCTAGCTACTGTGATACAGAGACCGAGCTACTGTGATACAGAGACCGAGCTACTGTGATACAGAGACCGAGCTACTGTGATACAGAGACCGAGCTACTGTGATACAGAGACCTATAGCTACTGTGATACAGAGACCTAGCTACAGTGATACAGAGACCTAGCTACGGTGATACAGAGACCTAGCTACTGTGATACAGAGACCTAGCTACTGTGATACAGAGACCTAGCTACTGTGATACAGAGACCTATAGCTACTGTGATACAGATACCTAGTTCTGTGATACAGAGACCTAGCTACTGTGATACAGAGACCAATAGCTACTGTGATACAGAGACCTATAGCTACTGTGATACAGAGACCTAGCTACTGTGATACAGAGACCTAGCTACTGTGATAGAGACCTAGCTACTGTGATCGAGACCTAGCTACTGTGATCGAGAGACCTATAGCTACTGTGATAGAAACCTAGCTACTGTGATAGAGAGACCTATAGCTACTGTGATAGAAACCTAGCTACTGTGATAGAGAGACCTATAGCTACTGTAATACAGAGACCTATAGCTACTGTGATACAGAGACCTAGCTACTGTAATACAGAGACCTATAGCTACTGTGATACAGAGACCTAGCTACTGTGATACAGAGACCTATCTACTGTGATACAGAGACCTATAGCTACTGTGATACAGAGACCTATAGCTACTGTGATACAGAGACCTATAGCTACTGTGATACAGAGACCTAGCTACTGTGATACAGAGACCTAGCTACTCTGATACAGAGACCTAGCTACTGTGATACAGAGAGACCTAGCTACTGTGATACAGAGACCAATAGCTACTGTGATACAGAGACCTAGCTACTGTGATACAGAGACCTATAGCTACTGTGATACAGAGACCTAGCTACTGTGATACAGAGACCTATAGCTACTGTGAAACAGAGACCTAGCTACTGTGATACAGAGACCTATAGCTACTGTGATACAGAGACCCAGCTACTGTGATACAGAGACCTAGCTACTGTGATACAGAGACCTAGTTATGTGATACAGAGACCTAGCTACTGTGATACAGAGACCTATAGCTACTGTGATACAGAGACCTATAGCTACTGTGATACAGAGACCTATAGCTACTGTGATACAGAGACCTATAGCTACTGTGATACAGAGACCTATAGCTACTGTGATACAGAGACCTAGCTCTGTGATAGAGACCTAGTTCTGTGATACATAGACCTAGCTACTGTGATACAGAGACCTAGTTATGTGATACAGAGACCTAGCTACTGTGATACAGAGACCTATAGCTACTGTGATACAGATACCTAGTTCTGTGATACATAGACCTAGCTACTGTGATACAGAGACCTAGTTATGTGCTACAGAGACCTAGCTACTGTGCTACAGAGACCTATAGCTACAGTGATACAGAGACCTAGCTACTGTGATAGAGAGACCTATAGCTACTGTGATACAGAGACCTATAGCTACTGTGATACAGAGACCTAGCTACTGTGCTACAGAGACCTATAGCTACAGTGATACAGAGACCTAGCTACTGTGATACAGAGACCTAGCTACTGTGATACAGAGACCTAGTTATGTGCTACAGAGACCTAGCTACTGTGCTACAGAGACCTATAGCTACAGTGATACAGAGACCTAGCTACTGTGATAGAGAGACCTATAGCTACTGTGATACAGAGACCTATAGCTACTGTGATACAGATACCTAGCTACTGTGCAACAGAGACCTATAGCTACAGTGATACAGAGACCTAGCTACTGTGATACAGAGACCTAGCTACTGTGATACAGAGACCTAGCTACTGTGATACAGAGACCTATAGCTACTGTGATACAGAGACCTATAGCTACTGTGATACAGAGACCTAGCTACTGTGATACAGAGACCTATAGCTACAGTGATACAGAGACCTAGCTACAGTGATACAGAGACCTAGCTACTGTGATACAGAGACCTATAGCTACTGTGATACAGAGACCTATAGCTACTGTGATACAGAGACCTATAGCTACTGTGATACAGAGACCTAGATACTGTGATACAGAGACCTATAGCTACTGTGATACAGAGACCTATAGCTACTGTGATACAGAGACCTATAGCTACTGTGATACAGAGACCTATAACTACAGTGATACAGAGACCTAGCTACTGTGATACAGAGACCTAGCTACTGTGATACAGAGACCTATAGCTACTGTGATACAGAGACCTATAGCTACTGTGATACAGAGACCTAGATACTGTGATACAGAGACCTATAGCTACTGTGATACAGAGACCTATAGCTACTGTGATACAGAGACCTAGATACTGTGATACAGAGACCTATAGCCACTGTGATACAGAGACCTATAGCTACTGTGATACAGAGACCTAGATACTGTGATACAGAGACCTATAGCTACTGTGATACAGAGACCTAGCTATTGTGATACAGAGACCTATAGCCACTGTGATACAGAGACCTATACCTACTGTGATACAGAGACCTAGCTACTGTGATACAGAGACCTATAGCTTCTGTGATACAGAGACCTAGCTATTGTGATACAGAGACCTCGCTACTGTGATACAGACCTACACTACATGGCCAAAAGTATGTAGACATCTTAATGCTACAGCATACATTGACATTCTAGACGATTCTGTGCTTCCAACTTTTTATTTTATTTAACTAGGGAAGTCAGTTAAGAACAAATTCTTATTCACAATGACGGCCTCCCTAAAGTCAAAAAACCTTCTGCGGGGACAGGGGCTGGGATTAAAAATAAAATGTAAATATATAATACAAAATAATAAGAAACACACATCACAACAAGAGGCAACACAACACTACATAAAGAGAGCCCTAAGACCACAACATAGCAAGGCAGCAACACATGACATACAAATCATTAAAATCCAGACAGAAAATATTTACCCAAGAAGCAACCTAATATCACACAGTCAACCTCTCAGTCATTTAGTAAGTTCACCATTCTGCCATTCTCACTGCATGCATGGTAGCAGCACAAAACATGGTACAAACATTATTGGGCACAGACAACAGCACAAAGGGCAAGAAGGTAGCGACAACAATACATCACAGAAAGCAGCCACAACTGTCAGTAAGTGTCCATGATTGAGTCTTTGAATGAAGAGATTGAGGTAAAACTGTCTAGTTTGAGTGTTTGTTGCAGCTCGTTCCATTCCCTAGCTGCAGCGAACTGAAAAGAGGAGTGACCCAGGGATGTGTGTGCTTTGGGGACCTTTAACAGAATGTGACTGGTAGAACGGGTGTTGTATGTGGAGGATGTGGGCTGCAGTAGATATCTCAGATAGGGGGAAGTGAGGCCTAAGAGGGTTTTATAAATAAGCATCAACCAGTGGGTCTTGTGACGGGTATACAGAGATGACCAGTTTACAGAGGTGTATAGAGTGCAGTGATGTGTCCTATAAGGAGCATTGAATGCAAATCTGATGGCCGAATGGTAAAGAACATCTAGCCTCCCGAGAGCACCCTTACCTGCTAATCTATAAATTATGTCTTCGTAATCTAGCATGGGTCTAGCTTTGATATGTGCTGAGAGAAGGACAGTGTACCGTCTAGCCATAATCCCAAGTACTTGTATGAGGTGACTACCTCAAGCTCTAAACAGAGGTAGTAATCACACCTGTGGGGAGAGGGGCATTCTTCTTACCAAACCACATTACCTTTGTTTTGGAGGTGTTCAGAACAAGGTTAAGGGTAGAGAAAGCTTGTTGGACACTAAGAAAACTTTGTTGTAGAGTGTTTAACACAACATCCGGGGAGGGGCCAGCTGAGTATAAGACTATCATCTGCATATAAATTAATGAGAGTGCTTCCTACTGCCTTAGCTATGTTGTTGATGTAAATTGAGAAGAGCGTGGCAGTGGCTGAAAGAGCAGATTTTCTGACTTTATACACTGCACTCAGAGAAGTAGTTAGCAAACCAGGCCAAAGACCTCATAGTGTAATGGCTGTCGTAGTAATGAAACCAAGGTGCAGCGGAGGACGTGTGTTCATCTTGAAATTTAATTGAAAAAGAGAACACTACAAAAATAAACAAAAGACGACAGCAAAACAGTCCTGTCAGGAAATACTCTAAACAGAAAACAATCACCCACAAACTCCAAAGGAAAAACAGGCTGCCTATGTATGACTCCCAATCAGCAACAACGAACTACAGCTGTTCCTGATTGGGAGCCACACACGGCCAACCAAAGAAACAAACCAACATAGAAAAATAAACATAGAACGCCCACCCATGTAACACCCTGGCCTAACCAAAATAGATAACAAAAAAAAACCTCTCTATGGCCAGGGCGTTACACATAGAGACACCAATACTCCTTAGCCAGCCCACAAGAATGGAATGGTCTACTGCATCAAAAACTTTGGCCAAGTCAATAAAAATAGCAGCACAATATTGCTTAGAATTAAGGGCAATGGTGACATCATTGAGGACCTTTAACTTAGTGGCAACAGTTTGGGGAAGGCCCTTTCCTGTTTCAGCAGACAATGCCCCAGTGCACAAAGCGAGGTCCATACAGAAATGGTTTGCCGAGATCTGTGTGGAAGAACTTGACTGGCCTGCACAGAGCCTTGACCTCAACCCCATAAAACACATTTGGGATGAATTGGAACACTGACTGTGAGCCAGGCCTAATTGCCCAACATCAGTGACAGACCTCACTAATCCTCGTGACTGAATGGAAGCAAGTCCCTGCAGAAATGTTCCAGTATCTAGTGGAAAGCCTTCCTAGAAGAGTGGAGGCTGTTATAACAGCAAGGCGGGGACCAACTCCATATTAAGGCCCATGATTTTGGAATGAGGTGTTCGACGAGCAGGTGTCCACATACTTCTGTAGAGTAGCTACTGTGATACAGAGACCTAGCTACTGTGATACAGATACCTAGCTACTGTGATACAGAGACCTAGCTACTGTGATACAGAATGTGGTCTGAGGAGAAGAATGTATTTGGCTTGCAGACTAGTGTCTGAGCATGATATGATTCTAGCCTGACGAGTGATTTTGAAAATAAAACAAGCTTACTGGGGCAGCCTGGCCTCAGGTAAAATCACTGAAGAAGCAAAGCCAGAAAAAAATCCATATTATAACCTATGTGTTGTGATAATTGTGTTGTTTGCTCTATAACCTATTAGTTCATATCCCTTGCGACCGTGAAATATAGGCCTAAAGGCCGAGACAATAAGAAGACACAGTGGCAGAATAAATTAAACCACACCTTTGTTTCATCACAAAATCGGAGAGCAACCTCTGTTGGGTGAACTCCACAAGGGATATTGCATGTCACAAACAGTTACATGACCTAAATCAGGAAAGCGCCAATGTAAGCTAGCTAACCACCGGAGGACAACAACACAACGAGATGCAACAATTCAAGTTGTTTCTGTGAATTACGTATCGCTCTCAATGTGATGTGATAGGAGTGAAGCCAAATCCAAACTGGCTTCCCTTAACACTTTTTTTGGGGTGTGCCAGGACCATTCACAGTTTGCTTCCTCAGTTTAGTTTTTAACGGTATTATTATAATCTTTTTTTATCAAGGTAGGCCAAATACTCACTGGCTTCCCTTGCATTCAATCCTACGGGCGGCAACAATGTCATACTCTTTTAGACCAGACAGCATCAGATAAAATTGAAGTCAGAAGTTTACATACACTTATGTTGGAGTCATTAAAACTCGTTTTTCAACCACTCCACACATTTCTTGTTAACAAACTATAGTTTTGGCAAGTCGGGTAGGACATCTACTTTGTGTAGGACTCAAGTAATTTTTCCAACAATTGTTTACAGACAGATTATTTCACTTATAATTCACGGTATCACAATTCCAGTGGGTCAGAAGTTTACATACACTAAGTTGACTGTGCCTTTAAACAGCTTGGAAAATTCCAGAAAATTAAGTCATGGCTGTAGAAGCTTCTGATAGGCTAATTGACATCATTTGGGTCAATTGGAGGTGTACCTGTGGATGTATATCAAGCCCTACCTTCAAACTCAGTGCCTCTTTGCTTGACATCATGGGAAAATCTAAAGAAAGCAGCCAAGACCTCAGAAAAAATTTGTGGACCTCCACAAGTCTGGTTCATCCTTGGGAGCAATTTCCAAACGCCTGAAGGTGCCATGTTCATCTGTACAAACAATAGTACGCAAGTATAAACACCATGGGACCACGCAGCCGTCATACCGTTCAGGAAGGAGACACTTCCTGTCTCCTAGAGGTGAACGTACTTTGGCGCGAAAAGTGCAAATCAATCCCAGAACAACAGCAAAGGACCTTGTGAAGATGCTGGAGGAAACAGGTACAAAAGTATTTATATCTACAGTAAAACGAGTCCTATATCGACATAACCTGAAAGGCCACTCTGCAAGGAAGAAGCCACTGCACCAAAACCGCCATAAAAAAGCCAGACTACGGTTTGCAACTGCACATAGGGACAAAGATCGTACTTTTTGGAGAAACGTCCTCTGGTCTGATGAAACAAAAATAGAACTGTTTGGCCATAATGACCATCGTTATGTTGGAGGAAAAAGGGGGAGGCTTGCAAGCCGAAGAACACCATCCCAACCGTGAAGCACGGGGGTGGTAGCATCATGTTGTGGGGGTGCTTTGCTGCAGGTGGGACTGGTGCACTTCACAAAATAGATGGCATCATGAGGCAGGACAATTATGTGGCTATATTGAAGCAACATCTCAAGACATCAGTCAGGAGGTTAAAGTTTGGTTACAAATAGGTCTTCCAAATGAACATTGACCCCAAGCATAGTTCCAAAGTTGTGGCAAAATGGCTTAAGGACAACAAAGTCGAGGCCTACAAACCTGACTCAGTTACACCAGCTCTGTCAGGAGGAATGGGCCAAAATTCAGCCAACTTATTGTGGGAAGCTTGTGGAAAGCTACCTGAAACGTTTGGCCCAAGTTAAACAATTTAAAGGCAATGCTACCAAATACTAATTGAGTATATGTAAACTTCTGACCCACTGGGAATGTGATGAAAGAAATAAAAGCTGAAATAAATAATTCTCTATGCTATTATTCTGAAATTTCACATTCTTAAAATAAAGTGGTGATCTGAATTGACCTAAGACAGGGAATTTTTACTAGGATTTAATGTCAGGAATTGTGAAAAACTGAGTTTAAATGTATTTGGCTAAGGCGTAGGGAAACTTCCGACTTCAACTGTAGATGGCCTACATATAAAGAGAGAGGAGTGCTGTTTTGTTCACTCGGATGCTTTCTCCCGTGGAATACATTCAGCCACTTGCGAATTGAAGGACAATTATGAAACACAGACACAAAAGACTACATTATTTAATGTTTATTTGTATTTTAGGTAAATTTTTTTGGGGCATCCATGAATACACCCCACTGCCGGCCTCAGAGCAATGCTCCTTGCCCTTAGAACAGCCTCAATTCGTCAGGGCATGGATTCTACAAGGTGTCGAAAGCGTTCCACAGGTATGCTGGCCCATGTTGACTCCAATGCCTCCCACAGTTGTGTCATGTTGGTTGGATGTCCTTTGGGAGGTCGACCATTCTTGATACACACGGGACACTGTTGAGCGTGAAAACCCAGTACCGTTGCAGTTCTTGACACAAACCAGTGCACCTGGCACCTAAAACCATACCCCGTTCAAAGGCACTTCAATCTTGTGTCTTGCCCATTCACCCTCTGAATGGCACACATACACAATCCGTGTCTCAATTGTCTCAAGGATTAAAAATCCTTCTTTAACCTGTCTCCTCCCCTTCATCTACAGTGATTGAAGTGAATTTAACAAGTGACACCAATAAGGGATCATAGACTGACCAGGTGAAAGCTATGTCACGGAAAGAGCAGGTGTCCTTAATGTTTTGTACACTCAGTGTATGATACCTACTAATGATGTAGTTACTTGAGACAGAAACAAAAGTGGGGAGGATGGATGGGAGTAATCCACGACAGTCTAGCAATACAAAGGTTGCATGTTCGAGTCGCATCGGGGACAACTATAGCATTTTAGGTAACGCTTCCCTTAACCCTTATTCTAAACTAAACCCAATTCACCTAACCTGCTACCTTTTGTCATTAGTTCCCCTAACCACCAACATCAATAATTCTCCCTTGTTGTTATAGCGCAACAAGCAACTTGGTCTCAGATAAAGACGTGTAATACTACACATCCTCAAAGATGTATGACAAGTTACATCATCCAATTCGTATGCTATTGCATGACCGGGTAAGATGTACGTGGACAGAAAAAATATTTTTTGACCCAATATTACAGTACAGCCTGTTTCTCACCTTGTATACCTTGACCACTGTGTGTGTGCTCACAGTGCATGCGTGTGTGTATCTTATGTTGGCGTGTGCTTGATTGTTCTCACCTTGTACACATTGATGGGAATATCGATCACAATGTGCAGCAGGTCTCCCAGCGCCAGGCTGGCGATGAGAATATTGGGGCCATTGCGCATGCCTTTGTTCTTGTAGATGATTCTTAGGAGCGTGAAGTTCCCGATAATACCGACTATGAACACGAGACACGATACCACAGTGTTGATGTACTTAAATGTGTCTCTGATCTCGGTAGGCCCCGAGCACATCGGCGGTAAAGGCCGCATGTGCCGAGGAGCGGAGACATTGGCGTTGAACCTCGCCAGGCTCTCTCTACCAGAGACTACTGGTTTCTGTGTGGCGGACGGCAGGACTTCTGGTTGGTTGGGCTCGTTTGCTTGTCCGGTAACCACGAGGAGATTTCCCGCCAGGAGAACCAGCGGGAAACAGATGAACAAGGTCTTCGTCATAATCAATCCCGATCTCTCATTGGCTGCTCTGAAACATGAAATCTTTAGGCTGTCATTTCAAAACACGAACACAGCCTAAAATATTCCCCCCAATTGCAGCTAAGAGTTCAATGTAACGAGACATGAGCAGGTGAATGTCAGAAAAACACTTTTCTTACCTGCAAGATGGAAAAATGCTTCTCTTAAGATACCTTGAGTAACAGTTTGCTTTGGTAAGCCTACTCTCCCAGTTGAGAATAAAACGTTTGAAAACGACTTCCCCAACTTATATAGAAGGGCAGTAATGGTTACAGAAAAAAACAGAATTATTCCAATTTTATGTCATGGTCATCTTGTCCAAACGCTCATCAATTCTCTTCCCGTGTCCACATGATGTTTTGATGTTGATCCTTGTCTGGTAGTTGTTGGCATGTGTGCTCTGCTAGGTCTAAAGTTTAAATAGATGTTACATCTCAGTGAGACAAAAAAACAGGTAAAATAGCCCAAAAAGTTAGAGAAAATGAATCAAAATGTCCTTGGTCATTGCTCCAATTTGATGGTACAGACTTCTATCCTTTTCTGGTCCTGTTACCCTACTGGCTCCATGCGCAGACCGCAGTCTAACAACTTTAAATCCTTGAGCACTGTCATCCGTTACAGCGATTACTGCCTCCACTTGACCCCTCCCTTCTTCAGAGAGAAATAACAATCCAGTGGATAGAATTTAGTGTATGCCAGCGGGATAGCTGCTTAAAACGTATTTATTGTTCAATAAAGTGAGGGGAAGAACATATTTTATGACCGTGGAACATTGTGCCCTGTTACGACTGTGACTGAGGTGCATCTTGTCACCATGGGACAGGAGTCAGGGCAAGACCTCCCAGATTATAGCCTTCAGTCATTTTACAGGAATTCCTCCATCCAACTAAAAAAACAGCTGAAAGGTTAGGCTTACCTGGATTTGTCCTGATTTACAGTTATGGAGTTGAAAATCCTGTATTTATCTTAACCACGGTTTGGGAGATAATAATATATTCGATTCTGTAGGATCTATATTCTATCCACACCTGCGGCTGTTTTCCAAGAGCTGTACTGTTAGCTGCCATAATACCGTCACTACCAGATGTTTTTTTCTCCTGTGATTGATCACCGTCCCAGAGGTAGAGAGGGAGAGCATTGCATTGGTCCTCATCGTCAAAATGAGTTAGAGTAACTTACCCGGTCTCTTTCAATCTGCTCATATCTGCTCTCTCACCTCTCTGCAAGAGACGCACAAACCTTTTAGTAACTCACAGGAGTCCCACCACAGGGACTTGGTATGTGTGTGTTTGTGTGGTTTTTCTAGAGAGGAATAGAGCACACATTCCAGTCTTCAGACTGGAGTCCATGAACCCTAGACCATGTTTATACAGTTATGCTTCTCTTATCCAGTCTCTTTCACCAAGATGAGTGAGTGTGGTTTTGCGTGCGTGCGGGTTCAGTAATGTTGTCTACGCTGTAAACAAAGTGTCCTTTCTTACCAAACTGTATGAGGAGGGAATGCTCTGGTGTCTGTCTGTCTGGGCAGAGGCATACAGGCTGTTATCAACCAAAAAGGAACTAATAACATTACTGCTGTCCTACGAAGGAGCGACAGTTTCCCGCTTACTCTCTCACACCCCAAATCTAATTCCTCAGTCCTCCTCCCCAGCTCCATAACTCATCTTCTCCCTTCCCTCCCCAGGCCGCACCCTTCGACTTCCTCATCTGCAATATACTGCGGGCATATAAGTATGTCGTTGGTTAATTTGAAAGAAAATAAAATAAAAAGTTGACTAAGTTTTTGTTGCCGCCAACTGCAGCCCTCCTGATATTTGCCTTTAAAGAAATGTCCCCATTAGCAAAATGACTTTGATACCCCTGTGTCACGCTCTGACCTAGGAGAGATGTTTTTTCTCTGTTTAGTTAGGTCAGGGTGTGATATGGGTGGGCATTCTATGTTGTTTGTTTCTATGTTTAGTACTTGTTTTTCTATTTGTATGTTGGAGTTTTGGGATGATCTCCAATTAGAGGCAGCTGGTTCGCGTTGTCTCTAATTAGAGATCATATTTAAGTTGGGGTTTTTTCTATTGTGTTTTGTGGGTAGTTGTTTTCCGTTTTGTTGTCTGTTGCCTGACGGAACTGTTTGCTGTCGTTTTGTTTCTTTGTAAAAGTGTTTAGTTTTCATTAAAGAATAATCATGAGCACTCAATACGCCGCGCCTTGGTCCCCTCTATACGACGCACATTACACCCTGCTTTAGGACAATGGCAAGTTTTGTGAGTTGTCTGAAACAAGTGAATACAGTCTCAACTAGGACCCCTCCTTGGACATCCAACAGAGTCTGATCTTTCACCCCAATAGCCCTAAGCCATGTTCCCAGTCCTGCTGAGTCATGTCTTGTGTGACCTAGGCCACACACACACACACACGCAGTTTAGTAATCTAGTGTGCCACTGCCACCTAGCCCTGGGTCCTAACTTCAGCCAAAGGCTGCCCAAGGAACTCTAACCTCTGACCCCTGGCCTTTGAACAAGAAAATATACTTTTAGAATCAAATTAAGAGGTTGAAACTCCTGACAGATAACACAGAATGACACACCAGCTCTACAGAGTGGCAATGGGAAGTCCTGGGGCTCTGTCTTCACACAGACACAAGCACACAGAGAGTCAGGACTCGCTACAAGGAAAGCTGGATGTTCCTTGTTGAAACGGAGCAACAGAAGAATCACTTGTTTCACACAACACTCAAGAGTGTTTCTGTATATCGTTTGGAACAAATAACATTCGTAGGGTAAACATGAGTTACTGTAGGTTATGTTGGGAGATGAGGAGCATAAGACCCAAAACTGGATGAAAATCCTTCTTGGATATTGCACACCACAAAAGTACAAATAGGCAGAGGTGTGGGAATGTACTTAGTTTTTTATACTCTTTTGAACAGCTTCTGATAAGTTGACTTATTTCACCAGTCTCAAATCAAACTTCAAGAGTGAGCTGGAGAGAGATGGGTTGATGCACATGCAGAGTGAGAGAAGGGGGAATTGGGACAATGGAGAATATAAATATATATATATATATATATATGTGTGTGTGTGTGTGTGTGTGTGTGTGTGTGTGTGTGTGAGAGAGATAAAGCAATGGATAGATCGATACAATAGATTAAGAGGTGGACTAAGGATGTGTTGACACAGTACACATAGCAGGGTTTAGAGATGTGGCCAGAGGGTTATAGGGTGGATCATTATACAAGAGTTTCATGTGGATACGATGAACGCTAGGAGTGAACAAACTCCCTTTGTCTCTGAGAAAAACATTCACCCCTGAACAACAAAAAAAGAAGAGAGAGAGAGAGAGAGCGAGCGAAGAAAAGAGAGAGTCTGGAGGGAACTTTTTGCCCCAGGCTCTGGTGTTTTTAAGTTGTGGATTCAAATGTAATTCGGACAGACCGCTCACCCCTTGTTGTGTCCATACAGGTGTGTGTGTGTGTGAGGATACACACCTTAACCAGAAGATATGGGGGACGATACATTTCCCTGTACTGAGCATTTCCCAAATTGGCAGAGCTCATGAAAATAGCCAGTGTGTAGAATACCCAAATGTGTCATGGAAAGAGAAGTGTTCCAAATGTTGTTGTTGTTTACACTCAGTGTAGATCCCCTACATACTGGTCTTAACGAGGAGAAGAAGAAGAAGAAGAAAAAAAAGTGGCCGAGGGAGGTTCTCTTCTGCACTGTTCAACCAATCCAGTCAATGCGGAGGAGGAGTTAAAGATGGTGTGTCACCTTGACGTCCAAAAGCAGAAGTCGGCATCACGGGCTCTCTTCCCATTTCCCTTGAAAACCGGAACGTCCAGTTGTCGGGGACTCGACAGAGGCTATGTCGTAGCTGACACACCATTCTTTCTGAAGGCATCTTTGAATCTTAAAATTGGTCACAACAAAAAAAAAACTGGGGGAGGTTTATCAGAAATTCTGTTACCAAACCTTGCATCTGCACAGTTCTTCCAGTGAATGTGTTTTGTTTTACAATGCGTCGTCGTAAATTGGTAAAAGTAGTCCCCGTGCATCCGGTAGAGTTGTAGAGTTTTGTTTAGTATCCATTTAAGTGAAAGATCTGAGTCTCAGCTCAATTCCGTTCCCATGGAATTTACCATTACTGAACCAGGCTTGCTTTATACATGCCCCGTATGTGAATACGGTCCTATGAAAGGCCAGCACACTTCCGTGGTGAGAAGTTTAACTCAACTTTCCCCCATGACATTTGAGAAGGAACTGACGTGTTGTTGCGTGTCAATCGATTACTGAACTGTAAACCTCATTAGAAAAATAAAACCAATCAGTCTCCAATCAGATAAGAGTAACACAGTCCTAACCCCTGACTCCTCAAACTAACCATCACCACTCTATGGTAATATAATGGATGCCTATCAGGGATCTTTGCTTTTTTTTTTACCTGTTCTGCTCTGATGGAGCCAGAGGGAGTTATCATGGAGTGGCACAGTCACACTGTACTACTGTAACAGAAATGGGCTACATTTTTGGCTAACCTCTCTAGGCTAGGTGGCACCAAATCGTACCACCTACGTAACAGCCAGTGTAATCCCGTGGCGCGTTATTCAAAAACTTCAATTTTTCAAACATATGACTATTTTACACCATTTTAAAGACAAGACTCTCGTTAATCTAACCACACTGTCCGATTTCAAAAAGGCTTTACAACGAAAGCAAAACATTAGATTATGTCAGCAGAGTACCCAGCCAGAAATAATCAGACACCCATTTTTCAAGCTAGCATATAATGTCACATAAACCCAAACCACAGCTAAATGCAGCACTAACCTTTGATGATCTTCATCAGATGACAACCCTAGGACATTATGTTATACAATACATGCATGTTTTGTTCAATCAAGTTCATATTTATATCAAAAACCAGCTTTTTACATTAGCATGTGACTAGCATGTGACTAGCATTCCCACCGAACACTGCCGGTGAATTTACTAAATTACTCACGATAAACGTTCACAAAAAGCATAACAATTATTTTAAGAATTATAGATACAGAACTCCTCTATGCACTCGATATGTCCGATTTTAAAATAGCTTTTCGGTGAAAGCACATTTTGCAATATTCTCAGTAGATAGCCCGGCATCACAGGGCTAGTTATTTAGACACCCAGCAAGTTTAGCACTCACCAAAATCAGCTTTACTATAAGAAAAATGTTATTACCTTTGCTGTCTTCGTCAGAATGCACTCCCAGGACTTCTACTTCAATAACAAATGTTGGTTTGGTTCAAAATAATCCATAGTTATATCCAAACAGCGGCGTTTTGTCTGTGCGTTCAAGACACTATCCGAAAGGGTAAATAAGGGTGACGAGCATGGCGCAATTCGTGACAAAAAAATTCTAAATATTCCATTACCGTACTTCGAAGCATGTCAACCGCTGTTTAAAATCAATTTTTATGCCATTTTTCTCATAAAAAAAGTGATAATATTCCGACTGGGAATCTGCGTTTAGGTAAACAGAGGAAAGAAAATAAAGCATTCGGTCGACTCGGGCACGCGCCTAAGCCCACAGTACTCTGATCGGCCACTATCCAAACGCGATAAAGTGTTTCAGCCAGAGCCTGCCTCGATATCCTTCAGCTTTTTCCCGGGCTCTGAGAGCCTATGGGAGCCGTAGGAAGTGTCACGTTAGAGCAAAGATCCTAAGTCTTCAATAAAAACAGCCTAGATGAAACACATCTTGTCAGACAGGCCACTTCCTGCATGGAATCTTCTCAGGTTTTGGCCTGCCATTTGAGTTCTGTTATACTCACAGACACCATTCAAACAGTTTTAGAAACTTTAGGGTGTTTTCTATCCAAAGCCAATAATTATATGCATATTCTAGTTACTGGGCAGGAGTAGTAACCAGATTAAATCGGGTACGTTTTTTATCCGGCCGTGTCAATACTGCCCCCTAGCCCTAACAGGCTAACACCACTGAAATGTGCAAAAAAATGACTTTTGGTCATATTGTTTAACTGGGGTTCTTTATCAATTAGAAGAGTGATCATTTATGTAGGTTTGAAGTGATCGTCACACACGACTCATGCACATAGCATAAAGACAAACTTACCAGCTGCAACACCACAGAAAAACAACTACCACACACGCATGTACACACACACACACACACACACACACACACACACACACACACACACACACACACACACACACACACACACAGTGTGTTTCAGATGGGTCCAGATGTATTAAGGTCAGTAATGACATTAGGAAGCAGTGGTCTGACTTATTAATTTTTCCACCCATTCATTTACTCTCTCTCTTCCACCATCTTTTCTTGGCCCCCATGTCTCCACTCTCTCTCTCTCACACACACACACACACACACACACACACACACACACCACACACACACACACACACACACACACACACACACACACACACACACACACACACACACACACACACACACACACACACACAGAGAGAAACGGTCCAGATCCCATTAGCGAGCAACAAAGGCCCCTCTTGTCTTGTCCCCTCCGGGCCCCACAGAGGCCCTTGAGGGTCCACATGTATCGTCAATCTCTGTGCATTAAGTCTTCATTCCTGCCCTAACCTACTTACACTCAACTACAGAATTCTGCCTCTTCACTCCTCTTTGCTCTTTTATGTTGGCATTAGAGGCAGAGATGAATGTGTTGTTTTGACAGTACTGCATACCAGTGGAGGCTGCTGAAGGGAGGACGGCTCATAATAAATGCCTGGAATGTAGCCCGTCCTCCCCAATTAAGGTGCCACCAACCTCCTGTGCTGCATGCAGTCTGTGTCTGGGCGGCAGGCGGCCTTGTTGGAAAGGTCATGGGATACTGGAGGGGTTATGGAACCTAAGCTGGAGGACAGCGAAAAAGCCACAGTGTCTGCTGCCCACTCTTGACCTCTGTCTCAGTGTGGCCCGTTCTTAATCTCTTTATTACTCACTGATACACAGGGTAACAGAGAGAGACAGAGGAGCAGAGGAGGGAGATGATAGAGAGACAGAATAGCAGAGGGACAGGGGAGGGAAATGATAGAGAGACAGAGGAGCAGAGGGACAGGGGAGGGAGATAATAGAGAGACAGAGGAGCAGAGGGACAGGGGAGGGAGATAATAGAGAGACAGAGGGGCAGGGGAGGGAGATGATAGAGACAGAGAGACAGGGGAGGGAGATGATAGAGACAGAGAGACAGGGGAGGGAGATGATAGAGACAGAGGGACAGGGGAGGGAGATGATAGAGACAGAGGGACAGGGGAGGGAGATGATAGAGACAGAGAGACAGGGGAGGGAGATGAGAGACAGAGGGGCAGAGGGATAGGGGAGGGAGATGATAGAGAGACAGAGGAGCAGAGGGACAGGGGAGAGAAATGACAGAGAGACAGAATAGCAGAGGGACAGGCGAGGGAGATGATAGAGAGACAGAGGGGCAGAGGGACAGGGGAGGGAGATGATAGAGAGACAGAGGGGCAGGGGAGGGAGATGATAGAGACAGAGAGACAGGGGAGGGAGATGATAGAGACAGAGAGACAGGGGAGGGAGATGATAGAGACAGAGGGACAAGGGAGGGAGATGATAGAGACAGAGGGACAGGGGAGGGAGATGATAGAGACAGAGAGACAGGGGAGGGAGATGATAGAGACAGAGAGACAGGGGAGGGAGATGATAGAGACAGAGAGACAGGGGAGGGAGATGATAGAGACAGAGAGACAGGGGAGGGAGATGATAGAGACAGAGGGATAGGGGAGGGAGATGATAGAAACAGAGGGACAGGGGAGGGAGATGATAGAGACAGAGGGATAGGGGAGGGAGATGATAGCGACAGAGGGACAGAGGAGGGAAATGATAGAGACAGAGGGACAGGGGAGGGAGATGAGAGACAGAGGAGCAGAGGGATAGGGGAGAGAAATGATAGAGAGACAGAATAGCAGAGGGACAGGCGAGGGAGATGATAGAGAGACAGAGGGGCAGAGGGACAGGGGAGGGAGTTGATAGAAACAGAGGGACAGGGGGATAGGGGAGGGAGATGATAGAGAGAGGGACAGAGGGATAGGGGAGGGAGATGATAGAGACAGAGGGACAGAGGGATAGGGGAGGGAGATGATAGAAACAGAGGGACAGGGGGATAGGGGAGGGAGATGATAGAGAGAGGGACAGAGGGATAGGGGAGGGAGATGATAGAGACAGAGAGACAGAGGAGGGAAATGATAGAGACAGAGGGACAGAGGGACAGGGGAGGGAGATGAGAGAGAGACAGAGGAGCAGAGGGACAGGGGAGAGAAATGATAGAGAGACAGAATAGCAGAGGGACAGGCGAGGGAGATGATAGAGAGACAGAGGGGCAGAGGGACAGGGGAGGGAGATGATAGAGAGACAGAATAGCAGAGGGACAGGTGAGGGAGATGATAGAGAGACAGAGGGGCAGAGGGACAGGCGAGGAAGATGATAGAGAGACAGAGGGGCAGAGGGACAGGGGAGGGAGATGATAGAGAGACAGAATAGCAGAGGGACAGGTGAGGGAGATGATAGAGAGGCAGAGGAGCAGATGGACAGGTGAGGGAGATGATAGAGAGACAGAGGGGCAGGGGAGGAAGATGATAGAGACAGAGGGACAGGGGAGGGAGATGATAGAGACAGACAGGGGAAGGTGATGAGAGAGAGAGAGACAGAGGGACAGGGGAGAGAGATGAGAGACAGAGGGGCAGAGGGATAGGGGAGGGAGATGATAGAGACAGAGGGGCAGAGGGACAGGGGAGGGAGATGATAGAAACAGAGGGACAGGGGGACAGGGGAGGGAGATGATAGAGACAGAGGGACAGAGGGATAGGGGAGGGAGATGATAGAGAGAGGGACAGGGGGATAGGGGAGGGAGATGATAGAGACAGAGGGACAGGGGAGGGAGATGAGAGACAGAGGGGCAGAGGGATAGGGGAGGGAGATGATAGAGAGACAGAGGAGCAGAGGGACAGGGGAGAGAAATGATAGAGAGACAGAATAGCAGAGGGACAGGCGAGGGAGATGATAGAGAGACAGAGGGGCAGAGGGACAGGGGAGGGAGATGATAGAGACAGAGGGACAGGGGGATAGGGGAGGGAGATGATAGAGACAGAGGGACAGAGGAGGGAAATGATAGAGACAGAGGGACAGAGGGATAGGGGAGGGAGATGATAGCGACAGAGGGACAGAGGGATAGGGGAGGGAGATGATAGAGAGAGGGACAGAGGGATAGGGGAGGGAGATGATAGAGACAGAGAGACAGAGGAGGGAAATGATAGAGACAGAGGGACAGGGGAGGGAGATGAGAGAGAGACAGAGGCGCAGAGGGACAGGGGAGAGAAATGATAGAGAGACAGAATAGCAGAGGGACAGGTGAGGGAGATGATAGAGGGGCAGAGGAGCAGATGGACAGGTGAGGGAGATGATAGAGAGAGGGACAGGGGGATAGGGGAGGGAGATGATAGAGACAGAGGACAGGGGGACAGGGGAGGGAGATGATAGAGACAGAGAGACAGGGGGACAGGGGAAGGAGATGATAGAGACAGACAGGGGAAGGTGATGAGAGAGAGAGAGAGAGACAGAGGGATAGGGGAGAGAGTTGAGAGACAGAGGGACAGGGGAGGGAGATGAGAGAGAGACAGAGGGGCAGAGGGATAGGGGAGGGAGATGATAGAGAGACAGAGGGGCAGAGGGACAGGGGAGGGAGATGATAGAAACAGAGGGACAGGGGAGGGAGATGATAGAGAGAGGGACAGGGGGATAGGGGAGGGAGATGATAGAGACAGAGGGACAGAGGAGGGAAATGATAGAGACAGAGGGACAGGGGAGGGAGATGAGAGACAGAGGGGCAGAGGGACAGGGGAGGGAGATGATAGAGAGACAGAGGAGCAGAGGGACAGGGGAGAGAAATGATAGAGAGACAGAATAGCAGAGGGACAGGCGAGGGAGATAATAGAGAGACAGAGGGGCAGAGGGACAGGGGAGGGAGATGATAGAGACAGAGAGACAGGGGAGGGAGATGATAGAGACAGAGGGATAGGGGAGGGAGATGATAGAAACAGAGGGACAGAGGAGGGAAATGATAGAGACAGAGGGACAGAGGGATAGGGGAGGGAGATGATAGCGACAGAGGGACAGAGGGATAGGGGAGGGAGATGATAGAGACAGAGAGACAGAGGAGGGAAATGATAGAGACAGAGGGACAGAGGGACAGGGGAGGGAGATGAGAGAGAGACAGAGGAGCAGAGGGACAGGGGAGAGAAATGATAGAGAGACAGAATAGCAGAGGGACAGGCGAGGGAGATAATAGAGACAGAGGGGCAGAGGGACAGGGGTGGGAGATGATAGAGAGACAGAATAGCAGAGGGACAGGTGAGGGAGATGATAGAGGAGCAGATGGACAGGTGAGGGAGATGATAGAGAGACAGAGGGGCAGGGGAGGGAGATGATAGAGACAGAGGGACAGAGGGATAGGGGAGGGAGATGATAAAGAGAGGGACAGGGGGATAGGGGAGGGAGATGATAGAAACAGAGGGACAGGGGGATAGGGGAGGGAGATGATAGAGAGAGGGACAGAGGGATAGGGGAGAGAAATGATAGAGAGACAGAATAGCAGAGGGACAGGCGAGGGAGATGATAGAGAGACAGAGGGACAGGGGAGGGAGATGATAGAGACAGAGGGACAGGGGAGAGAGATGAGAGACAGAGGGGCAGAGGGATAGGGGAGGGAGATGATAGAGAGACAGAGGGGCAGAGGGACAGGGGAGGGAGATGATAGAGACAGAGGGACAGGGGGATAGGGGAGGGAGATGATAGAGAGAGGGACAGGTGGATAGGGGAGGGAGATGATAGAGACAGAGGGACAGAGGGATAGGGGAGGGAGATGATAGAGAGAGGGACAGGTGGATAGGGGAGGGAGATGATAGAGACAGAGGGACAGAGGGATAGGGGAGGGAGATGATAGAGAGAGGGACAGGGGGATAGGGGAGGGAGATGATAGAGAGAGGGACAGAGGGACAGGGGAGGGAGATGATAGAAACAGAGGGACAGGGGGATAGGGGAGGGAGATGATAGAGAGAGGGACAGGTGGATAGGGGAGGGAGATGATAGAGACAGAGGGACAGAGGGACAGGGGAGGGAGATGATAGAGACAGACAGGGGAAGGTGATGAGAGAGAGAGAGACAGAGGGACAGGGGAGAGAGATGAGAGACAGAGGGGCAGAGGGATAGGGGAGGGAGATGATAGAGAGACAGAGGGGCAGAGGGACAGGGGAGGGAGATGATAGAAACAGAGAGACAGAGGGGCAGAGGGATAGGGGAGGAAGATGATAGAAACAGAGAGACAGAGGGACAGGGGAGGGAGATGATAGAGACAGACAGGGGAAGGTGATGAGAGAGAGAGAGACAGAGGGACAGGGGAGAGAGATGAGAGACAGAGGGGCAGAGGGATAGGGGAGGGAGATGATAGAGAGACAGAGGGGCAGAGGGACAGGGGAGGGAGATGATAGAAACAGACGGACAGGGGGACAGGGGAGGGAGATGATAGAGACAGAGGGACAGAGGGACAGGGGAGGGAGATGATAGAGACAGAGGGACAGGGGGACAGGGGAGGGAGATGATAGAGAGAGGGACAGGGGGATAGGGGAGGGAGATGATAGAGACAGAGGGACAGAGGAGGGAAATGATAGAGACAGAGGGACAGGGGAGGGAGATGAGAGACAGAGGGGCAGAGGGATAGGGGAGGGAGATGAGAGAGAGACAGAGGAGCAGAGGGACAGGGGAGAGAAATGATAGAGAGACAGAATAGCAGAGGGATAGGCGAGGGAGATGATAGAGAGAGGGACAGGGGAGGGAGATGATAGAGAGAGGGACAGAGGGATAGGGGAGGGAGATGATAGAGACAGAGGGACAGGGGAGGGAGATGAGAGAGAGACAGAGGAGCAGAGGGACAGGGGAGAGAAATGATAGAGAGACAGAATAGCAGAGGGATAGGCGAGGGAGATGATAGAGAGAGGGACAGGGGAGGGAGATGATAGAGAGAGGGACAGAGGGACAGGGGAGAGAGATGAGAGACAGAGGGGCAGAGGGATAGGGGAGGGAGATGATAGAGAGGCAGAGGAGCAGATGGACAGGTGAGGGAGATGATAGAGAGACAGAGGGGCGGGGGAGGAAGATGATAGAGACAGAGGGATAGAGGGATAGGGGAGGGCAGACAGAGGGACAGAGGGATAGGGGAGGGAGATGATAGAGACAGAGGGACAGAGGGATAGGGGAGGGAGATGATAGAGAGAGGGACAGGGGGATAGGGGAGGGAGATGATAGAGACAGAGGGACAGGGGAGGGAAATGATAGAGACAGAGGGACAGGGGAGGGAGATGAGAGACAGAGGGGCAGAGGGACAGGGGAGAGAAATGATAGAGAGACAGAATAGCAGAGGGACAGGCGAGGGAGATGATAGAGAGACAGAGGGACAGAGGGACAGGGGAGGGAGTTGATAGAAACAGAGGGACAGGGGGATAGGGGAGGGAGATGATAGAGACAGAGGGACAGAGGGATAGGGGAGGGAGATGATAGAGAGAGGGACAGAGGGATAGGGGAGGGAGATGATAGAGACAGAGGGACAGGGGGATAGGGGAGGGAGATGATAGAGACAGAGGGACAGAGGGATAGGGGAGGGAGATGATAGAGAGAGGGACAGAGGGATAGGGGAGGGAGATGATAGAGACAGAGGGACAGAGGGATAGGGAGGGAGATGATAGAGACAGAGGGACAGGGGAGGGAGATGAGAGAGAGACAGAGGAGCAGAGGGACAGGGGAGAGAAATGATAGAGAGACAGAATAGCAGAGGGACAGGTGAGGGAGATGATAGAGAGGCAGAGGAGCAGATGGACAGGTGAGGGAGATGATAGACAGACAGAGGGGCGGGGGAGGAAGATGATAGAGACAGAGGGACAGAGGAGGGAAATGATAGAGATAGAGGGACAGAGGGACAGGGGAGAGAAATGATAGAGAGACAGAATAGCAGAGGGACAGGCGAGGGAGATGATAGAGAGAGGGACAGAGGGACAGGGGAGGGAGATGATAGAGACAGAGGGA
The DNA here is from genome assembly GCF_965601325.2 of Salmo salar. Lineage (NCBI taxonomy): Eukaryota > Metazoa > Chordata > Actinopteri > Salmoniformes > Salmonidae > Salmo > Salmo salar. The sequence goes on from NC_138293.1 coordinate 38,650,536, forward strand.
CAGGGGGATGGGAGGGAGATGATAGAGAGAGGGACAGAGGGACAGGGGAGGGAGATGATAGACACAGAGGGACAGGGGAGGGAGATGAGAGAGAGACAGAGGAGCAGAGGGACAGGGGAGAGAAATGATAGAGAGACAGAATAGCAGAGGGACAGGTGAGGGAGATGATAGAGAGGCAGAGGAGCAGATGGACATGTGAGGAAGATGATAGAGACAGAGGGATAGAGGGATAGGGGAGGGCGATGATCGAGACAGAGAGACAGGGGGATAGGGGAGGGAGATGATAGAGAGAGGGACAGGGGGATAGGGGAGGGAGATGATAGAGACAGAGGGGCAGAGGGACAGGGGAGGGAGATGATAGAAACAGAGGGACAGGGGGACAGGGGAGGGAGATGATAGAGACAGAGGGACAGAGGGATAGGGGAGGGAGATGATAGAGAGAGGGACAGGGGGATAGGGGAGGGAGATGATAGAGACAGAGGGACAGGGGAGGGAGATGAGAGACAGAGGGGCAGAGGGATAGGGGAGGGAGATGATAGAGAGACAGAGGAGCAGAGGGACAGGGGAGAGAAATGATAGAGAGACAGAATAGCAGAGGGACAGGCGAGGGAGATGATAGAGAGACAGAGGGGCAGAGGGACAGGGGAGGGAGATGATAGAGACAGAGGGACAGGGGGATAGGGGAGGGAGATGATAGAGACAGAGGGACAGAGGAGGGAAATGATAGAGACAGAGGGACAGAGGGATAGGGGAGGGAGATGATAGAGACAGAGGGACAGAGGGATAGGGGAGGGAGATGATAGAGAGAGGGACAGAGGGATAGGGGAGGGAGATGATAGAGACAGAGAGACAGAGGAGGGAAATGATAGAGACAGAGGGACAGGGGAGGGAGATGAGAGAGAGACAGAGGCGCAGAGGGACAGGGGAGAGAAATGATAGAGAGACAGAATAGCAGAGGGACAGGTGAGGGAGATGATAGAGGGGCAGAGGAGCAGATGGACAGGTGAGGGAGATGATAGAGAGAGGGACAGGGGGATAGGGGAGGGAGATGATAGAGACAGAGGACAGGGGGACAGGGGAGGGAGATGATAGAGACAGAGAGACAGGGGGACAGGGGAAGGAGATGATAGAGACAGACAGGGGAAGGTGATGAGAGAGAGAGAGAGAGACAGAGGGATAGGGGAGAGAGTTGAGAGACAGAGGGACAGGGGAGGGAGATGAGAGAGAGACAGAGGGGCAGAGGGATAGGGGAGGGAGATGATAGAGAGACAGAGGGGCAGAGGGACAGGGGAGGGAGATGATAGAAACAGAGGGACAGGGGAGGGAGATGATAGAGAGAGGGACAGAGGGATAGGGGAGGGAGATGATAGAGACAGAGGGACAGAGGAGGGAAATGATAGAGACAGAGGGACAGGGGAGGGAGATGAGAGACAGAGGGGCAGAGGGACAGGGGAGGGAGATGATAGAGAGACAGAGGAGCAGAGGGACAGGGGAGAGAAATGATAGAGAGACAGAATAGCAGAGGGACAGGCGAGGGAGATAATAGAGAGACAGAGGGGCAGAGGGACAGGGGAGGGAGATGATAGAGACAGAGAGACAGGGGAGGGAGATGATAGAGACAGAGGGATAGGGGAGGGAGATGATAGAAACAGAGGGACAGAGGAGGGAAATGATAGAGACAGAGGGACAGAGGGATAGGGGAGGGAGATGATAGCGACAGAGGGACAGAGGGATAGGGGAGGGAGATGATAGAGACAGAGAGACAGAGGAGGGAAATGATAGAGACAGAGGGACAGAGGGACAGGGGAGGAGATGAGAGAGAGACAGAGGAGCAGAGGGACAGGGGAGAGAGATGATAGAGAGACAGAATAGCAGAGGGACAGGCGAGGGAGATAATAGAGACAGAGGGGCAGAGGGACAGGGGTGGGAGATGATAGAGAGACAGAATAGCAGAGGGACAGGTGAGGGAGATGATAGAGGAGCAGATGGACAGGTGAGGGAGATGATAGAGAGACAGAGGGGCAGGGGAGGGAGATGATAGAGACAGAGGGACAGAGGGATAGGGGAGGGAGATGATAGAGACAGAGGGACAGGGGGATAGGGGAGGGAGATGATAGAAACAGAGGGACAGGGGGATAGGGGAGGGAGATGATAGAGAGAGGGACAGAGGGATAGGGGAGAGAAATGATAGAGAGACAGAATAGCAGAGGGACAGGCGAGGGAGATGATAGAGAGACAGAGGGACAGGGGAGGGAGATGATAGAGACAGAGGGACAGGGGAGAGAGATGAGAGACAGAGGGGCAGAGGGATAGGGGAGGGAGATGATGAGAGACAGAGGGACAGAGGGACAGGGGAGGGAGATGATAGAGACAGAGGGACAGGGGGACAGGGGAGGGAGATGATAGAGAGAGGGACAGGTGGATAGGGGAGGGAGATGATAGAGACAGAGGGACAGAGGGATAGGGGAGGGAGATGATAGAGAGAGGGACAGGGGATAGGGGAGGGAGATGATAGAGACAGAGGGACGAGGGTAGGGGAGGGAGATGATAGAGAGAGGGACAGGGGGATAGGGGAGGGAGATGATAGAGAGAGGGACAGAGGGACAGGGGAGGGAGATGATAGAAACAGAGGGACAGGGGGATAGGGGAGGGAGATGATAGAGAGAGGGACAGGTGGATAGGGGAGGGAGATGATAGAGACAGAGGGACAGAGGGACAGGGGAGGGAGATGATAGAAACAGAGAGACAGAGGGGCAGAGGGATAGGGGAGGGAGATGATAGAAACAGAGAGACAGAGGGACAGGGGAGGGAGATGATAGAGACAGACAGGGGAAGGTGATGAGAGAGAGAGAGACAGAGGGACAGGGGAGAGAGATGAGAGACAGAGGGGCAGAGGGATAGGGGAGGGAGATGATAGAGAGACAGAGGGGCAGAGGGACAGGGGAGGGAGATGATAGAAACAGACGGACAGGGGGACAGGGGAGGGAGATGATAGAGACAGAGGGACAGAGGGACAGGGGAGGGAGATGATAGAGACAGAGGGACAGGGGGACAGGGGAGGGAGATGATAGAGAGAGGGACAGGGGGATAGGGGAGGGAGATGATAGAGACAGAGGGACAGAGGAGGGAAATGATAGAGACAGAGGGACAGGGGAGGGAGATGAGAGACAGAGGGGCAGAGGGATAGGGGAGGGAGATGAGAGAGAGACAGAGGAGCAGAGGGACAGGGGAGAGAAATGATAGAGAGACAGAATAGCAGAGGGATAGGCGAGGGAGATGATAGAGAGAGGGACAGGGGAGGGAGATGATAGAGAGAGGGACAGAGGGATAGGGGAGGGAGATGATAGAGACAGAGGGACAGGGGAGGGAGATGAGAGAGAGACAGAGGAGCAGAGGGACAGGGGAGAGAAATGATAGAGAGACAGAATAGCAGAGGGATAGGCGAGGGAGATGATAGAGAGAGGGACAGGGGAGGGAGATGATAGAGAGAGGGACAGAGGGACAGGGGAGAGAGATGAGAGACAGAGGGGCAGAGGGATAGGGGAGGGAGATGATAGAGAGGCAGAGGAGCAGATGGACAGGTGAGGGAGATGATAGAGAGACAGAGGGGCGGGGGAGGAAGATGATAGAGACAGAGGGATAGAGGGATAGGGGAGGGCGATGATCGAGACAGAGAGACAGGGGGATAGGGGAGGGAGATGATAGAGAGAGGGACAGGGGGATAGGGGAGGGAGATGATAGAGAGAGAGACAGGGGGATAGGGGAGGGAGATGATAGAGAGAGGGACAGGGGGATAGGGGAGGGAGATGATAGAGAGAGGGACAGGGGGATAGGGGAGGGAGATGATAGAGACAGAGGGACAGGGGAGGGAAATGATAGAGACAGAGGGACAGGGGAGGGAGATGAGAGACAGAGGGGCAGAGGGACAGGGGAGAGAAATGATAGAGAGACAGAATAGCAGAGGGACAGGCGAGGGAGATGATAGAGAGACAGAGGGACAGAGGGACAGGGGAGGGAGTTGATAGAAACAGAGGGACAGGGGGATAGGGGAGGGAGATGATAGAGACAGAGGGACAGAGGGATAGGGGAGGGAGATGATAGAGAGAGGGACAGAGGGATAGGGGAGGGAGATGATAGAGACAGAGGGACAGGGGGATAGGGGAGGGAGATGATAGAGAGAGGGACAGAGGGATAGGGGAGGGAGATGATAGAGAGAGGGACAGAGGGATAGGGGAGGGAGATGATAGAGACAGAGGGACAGAGGGATAGGGGAGGGAGATGATAGAGACAGAGGGACAGGGGAGGGAGATGAGAGAGAGACAGAGGAGCAGAGGGACAGGAGAGAGAAATGATAGAGAGACAGAATAGCAGAGGGACAGGTGAGGGAGATGATAGAGAGGCAGAGGAGCAGATGGACAGGTGAGGGAGATGATAGACAGACAGAGGGGCGGGGGAGGAAGATGATAGAGACAGAGGGACAGAGGAGGGAAATGATAGAGATAGAGGGACAGAGGGACAGGGGAGAGAAATGATAGAGAGACAGAATAGCAGAGGGACAGGCGAGGGAGATGATAGAGAGAGGGACAGAGGGACAGGGGAGGGAGATGATAGAAACAGAGGGACAGGGGGATAGGGGAGGGAGATGATAGAGAGAGGGACAGAGGGATAGGGGAGGGAGATGATAGACACAGAGGGACAGGGGAGGGAGATGAGAGAGAGACAGAGGAGCAGAGGGACAGGGGAGAGAAATGATAGAGAGACAGAATAGCAGAGGGACAGGTGAGGGAGATGATAGAGAGGCAGAGGAGCAGATGGACATGTGAGGAAGATGATAGAGACAGAGGGATAGAGGGATAGGGGAGGGCGATGATCGAGACAGAGAGACAGGGGGATAGGGGAGGGAGATGATAGAGAGAGGGACAGGGGGATAGGGGAGGGAGATGATAGAGAGAGGGACAGGGGGATAGGGGAGGGAGATGATAGAGACAGAGGGACAGGGGGATAGGGGAGGGAGATGATAGAGAGAGGGACAGGGGGATAGGGGAGGGAGATGATAGAGACAGAGGGACAGGGGAGGGAAATGATAGAGACAGAGGGACAGGGGAGGGAGATGAGAGACAGAGGGGCAGAGGGACAGGGGAGAGAAATGATAGAGAGACAGAATAGCAGAGGGACAGGCGAGGGAGATGATAGAGAGACAGAGGGACAGAGGGACAGGGGAGGGAGTTGATAGAAACAGAGGGACAGGGGGATAGGGGAGGGAGATGATAGAGACAGAGGGACAGAGGAGGGAGATGATAGAGAGAGGGACAGAGGGATAGGGGAGGGAGATGATAGAGACAGAGGGACAGGGGGATAGGGGAGGGAGATGATAGAGAGAGGGACAGAGGGATAGGGGAGGGAGATGATAGAGAGAGGGACAGAGGGATAGGGGAGGGAGATGATAGAGACAGAGGGACAGAGGGATAGGGGAGGGAGATGATAGAGACAGAGGGACAGGGGAGGGAGATGAGAGAGAGACAGAGGAGCAGAGGGACAGGGGAGAGAAATGATAGAGAGACAGAATAGCAGAGGGACAGGTGAGGGAGATGATAGAGAGGCAGAGGAGCAGATGGACAGGTGAGGGAGATGATAGAGAGAGAGGGATAGAGGGAGAGAGATGAGAGACAGAGGGGCAGAGGGATAGGGGAGGGAGATGATAGAGACAGACAGGGGAAGGTGATGAGAGAGAGAGAGACAGAGGGACAGGGGTGAGAGATGATAGAGAGACAGAGGGGCAGAGGGATAGGGGAGGGAGATGATAGAGAGACAGAGGGGCAGAGGGATAGGGGAGGGAGATGATAGAGACAGAGGGACAGGGGAGGGAGATGATAGAGAGACAGAATAGCAGAGGGACGGGTGAGGGAGATGATAGAAAGGCAGAGGGGCGGGGGGGAGTTGACAGAGGGGCAGGGGAGGAAGATGATATAGACAGAGGGACAGAGGGGCAGAGGGATAGGGGAGGGAGATGATAGAGACAGAGGGACAGGGGAGGGAGATGAGAGACAGAGGGGCAGAGGGATAGGGGAGGGAGATGAGAGAGACAGAGGGACAGGGGAGGGAGATGAGAGAGAGACAGAGGGGCAGAGGGATAGGGGAGGGAGATGATAGAGAGACAGAGGGGCAGAGGGATAGGGGAGGGAGATGATAGAGACAGAGGGATAGGGGAGGGAGATGATAGAAACAGAGGGACAGGGGGATAGGGGAGGGAGATGATAGAGGGACAGAGGAGCAGAGGGACAGGGGAGAGAAATGATAGAGAGACAGAATAACAGAGGGACAGGCGAGGGAGATGATAGAGAGAGGGACAGAGGGATAGGGGAGGGAGATGATAGAGGGACAGAGGAGCAGAGGGACAGGGGAGAGAAATGATAGAGAGACAGAATAACAGAGGGACAGGCGAGGGAGATGATAGAGAGAGGGACAGAGGGATAGGGGAGGGAGATGATAGAGACAGAGGGACAGGTGAGGGAGATGATAGAAACAGAGGGATAGGGGAGGGAGATGATAGAGACAGAGGGGCAGAGGGATAGGGGAGGGAGATGATAGAGAGACAGAGGAGCAGAGGGACAGGCGAGGGAGATGATAGAGAGACAGAGGGGCAGAGGGACAGGGGAGGGAGATGATAGAGAGACAGAATAGCAGAGGGACGGGTGAGGGAGATGATAGAGAGGCAGAGGGGCGGGGGGGAGATGACAGAGGGGCAGGGGAGGAAGATGATAGAGACAGAGGGACAGAGGGGCAGAGGGATAGGGGAGGGAGATGATAGAGACAGAGGGACAGGGGAGGGAGATGAGAGACAGAGGGGCAGAGGGATAGGGGAGGGAGATGATAGAGACAGAGAGACGGGAGGGAGATGATAGAGACAGAGAGACAAGGGAGGGACATGATAGAGACAGAGGGACAGGGGAGGGAGATGAGAGACAGAGGGGCAGAGGGATAGGGGAGGGAGATGATAGAAAGAAGATAGAGGGAAGTGAGAGCGAGATGGACACATTTGGTTATTGAATTGAATACACTTTCTATGACACAGGGCAAATTGTTAGCGGTCTGTCCACTAATAATGAATATGACCCCCAGGCTGTCTGTCTGTCTATTCTAACTCAATAAAACCATCTCCTTTCTCCAAGCTTTTCCTTTTCACTGTAGTCATTTCACAGAATTGACCCCCGTGCCCCTTTGGTCATGTGTAGTGTCCCTTTGTCCTGTCACCCACTGACCCATGCTATTACTGGAAGGCTAAATCGAGACACACATGTTGAATACTTTATCAGGGTTCAGTGTTGAGCAATACAATATGAAGGACCCAAATTGTCAAAGGTCATACAGACGCCTGGACTTAGGAGCTCAAACACACACACCCACGCACGCACGCACACACACACACACACAGTAGTGTACAATGGTTGCCTGAGGCAGGGGTTTCTGGGGTAATTAAGGTCTTAATCGAAGTTGTATGGCGGCCTTCCAAATATGGGCGTCTTACGCACATACAACACATGCATGCTGTGTTTAGTATGTTGTCTGCAGAATGTCAGCGTTTGGCACCATGAAAGAACACACACACAGTGCACTCCGCCTGTTCCAATGGCCTTTTTCCTACTTGTTATTGGCTGTATGGTCAGCGGGTCAGCTTATTAAAACCTGTTGAGGACAGGCGTTCCTCAAAAATCGAATAATTTCAATTTCTCAAACATACGACTATTTTACACCATTTTAAAGATAGACTTCTCCTTAATCCAACCACATTGTCCAATTTCAAAAAGGCTTTACAGCGAAAGCAAAACATTAGATTATGTTAGGAGAGTACATAGACAAAAATAACCACACAGCCATTTTCCAAGCAAGTATATATGTCACAAAAACCCAAAACACAGCTAAATGAAGCACTAACCTTTGACGATCTTCATCAGATGACACTCCTAGGACATCATGTTACTCAATACATGTATTGTTTGTTCGATAAAGTTCATATTTATATCCAAAAGCAGCATTTTACATTGGCGCGTGATTTTCAGAAAATGTATTCCCACCAAAAACTGCCGGTGAATTTACAAAAATACTCATCATAAACGTTGACAAAATACACAACAATTATTTTAAGAATTATAGATACAGTACTCCTTTATGCAACCACTGTGTCAGATTTTAAAATAGCTTTACGGAGAAAGCACATTTTTCAATATTCTGAGTACATAGCTCGCCATCACAGCAAGCTATCACGCCATCACAGACACCTGCCAAGTTTGGGGTCACCTAAACTCAGAATTAGTATTATAAATATTCTCTTACCTTTGCTGATCTTCGTCAGAATGCACTCCCAGGACTGCTACTTCCACAAGAAATGTTGTTTTTGTTCGAAATAATCCATATTTATGTCCAAATACCTCCGTTTTGTTCGTGTGTACAGAGCACTATCCAAAGGCATAACGCGCAAGCACGGTACCAGAGACAAAAAGTCAAAATGTTCCATTACCGTTCTTAGAAGCATGTCAAACGCTGTTTAAAATCAATCTTTATGGTATTTTTAACGTAAAAATGCGATAATATTCCAACCGGACAATAGCATATTCATTCAAGAAGAAAAAGAGGGAACGGCGCGCTCGCGGGACCGCGCATATCCAATCCCTTTGTCCCCAGGCAGTCCACTCAGTGACTGAGCTACTATACTCTGCCCAGTGACAGGAGAATGCTGAAAGAACTTTCTGAAGGCTGTTGACGTGACCCCACAGACACTGTAGTTTCGATAGAGATTCAAAAGAAGAACTACAATTCTCAGACTTTCCACTTCCTGGTTGGATATTTCTCAGGTTTTTGCCTGCCATATGAGTTCTGTTACACTCACAGACACCATTCAAACAGTTTTAGAAACTTCAGAGTGTTTTCTATCCAGATCTACTAAAGATATGAGTAGTAACCAGTTTAATTTGGGTACATTTTTCATCCGGCCGTGAAAATACTGCCCCCTATCCCAAACAGGTTACTCTCTGAGGCCACGTTTGAATGAGATGGGGGGTCCTCATAACAGTCAGCCTATTACCGTAAAGAATAGTGTTGTTAGTTATCTGATGCGTGGGTGGGAATGTACTGAGCTGTGTATGTTTGCGTGTGTGCGTTGAATTAATTAACACAGTGTTATACACTGTAACCAACAGCTGCATTGAGAGGCCCAGTGACACCACAATGAGAGGGTCACATATTTTTTTTAAAGGTATTTTTAAGGGTCAGTATGTTATTTCATGTAAAAAGAAAAAAGGCTGCCAATGATCCCCCCCCCCCCCCCCAGTAAATTAACTGCAGGCCAATAGTCTTGTTCCCTTACGTGGGCCACTTGTACAAAGGGAAACACACACGCATACAAACGCACACTCATGCACACAAACCCACGCTGTGAGAGTATGCACGTACGTGTACATGCGTGTGTGTGAGTCTGGGAAGAGGGGGAACCAAACCTGTGTAACTGCGTCAAAAGAGAGAGAGAGAGAGATCCTCTAGGTCAGGGCTCTTCAAACCTGTTCCTGGAGAGTTACTGTCCTGTAAGTTTTCACTCCAACCATAATCTAGCACACCCGATTCTAATAATTAGCTGGTTGACGAGATAAACGGGGTTGGGGTGAAAACCTACAGGAGGGTAGCTCTCCGGGAACAGGGGTTGTACAACTAACAGTAACAGCATTGTGTAGCTGGAGAGAAGACGAGGAAGTGATACGGAGTCTCATGCCTTTACGCATGTGACACTCATCTTGTGGATTACTTACACTCGTCCCTTTTCTACATTTCTGTTCCACTTTCCATTTGTGATGGCTCAGTTTAGCGGTGTGGGAGACAGTGAGTCAGCTAACCCAGGTCCTCTGTGTTTCTGTGTGTCTTTATTTTCACTGCATGGAGACCAATTGTCCACTTGCGAGAAAATAAGGAAAGTGAAAACGTACCGCAGAGGTTTTCAACCCTACGAGGTCCGGAGTCTGCTGGTCTTCTGTTCTACCTGATAATTGATTGCACCCACCTGGTGTCCCAGGTCTAAATCAGTCCCTGATTAGAGGGCAGCACTGGGGGAAAAAACACAGTGGAACTGGCTTTGTGGTCCAAAGTGGAGTTTGAGGGATGTATTGAATTGAGTAAATGTAATACAGTATATACTGAGTGTACAAAACAGTAGGAAGACCTTTCTAATATTGTTGCGCATTCTTTTGCCCTCAGAACAGCCTCAGTTCTTTGGGGGCATGGACTCTACAAGGTGTCAAGCGTTCCACAGGGATGCTGGCCCATGTTGACTCCAATGCTTCCCACAGTGGTGTCAAGTTGGCTGATGTCCTTTGGGTTGTGGACCATTCTTGATACACACGCAAAACTGTTGAGCGTGAAAAACCCAGCAGCGTTGCAGTTCTTGACAGAAATCGGTGCGCCTGGCACCTACTACCATACCCCGTTCAAAGGTACTTCAATCGTTTGTCTTGCCCATTCACCCTCTGAATGGCACACATACACAATCCATGTCTCAATTGTGTCAAGGCTTAGAAATCCTTCTTTAGCCATGTCTGATATACCACAGCCTTCAGCCAATCAGCATCCAGGACCCAAACTACCCGGTTTATAATGGAATATACTGTATAACACAAAATAGAAAATAAATCTGCCCCTGTGGTGAAACCCTAGCTCCGAGGCGCCCGCGCCTGCCAGTAACCACAAAACACAAACATCCCTAGCAGGAAGACATACTTTCCATCAAACTCACAGTAGGTAAGTGAGTAGGACAGTGAATCCAGACTACATCAGCTCACTGACCCACAGAACGCGCTTTCGTGTGGCACGCATGTCTGTCTGTGCATGTCTGTCTGTGCATGTCTGCATGCTCAGCCCTGCTCAAGGTCAGCCCAGTTGTCCTTGCGATCCATAGTCTAAACAGAGGCTTTCAGACCACTGTCTCTGTCTGTCCCCATCACCAGTCCACTCATCTCCTCTGACAACACAGTCACAACCATGTCGGAGAGCACTGCTGAAATGACCTTATTTTCTCTCTCCGTCTCTCCCCCCCCCCCCCTCATCTGCGTGTGTGTGTTCTGTCCCAGGGCAGGACATTTTAAATCAGGCGTCTGAGGGGGAAACTGATATCGCTATATTTAAAAAAGGATTTATTCCTTATCTGGAGCAGCAATACAGAGTGGAAGCCGTGACAGAGGTTTAGAGAGAGCGAGAGAGAGAGAGAAAGAGAGAGGTTTCAGGGACATATTCAGTGAGGACCAACCACACTAATACGTCATACAAGGCCAGAGCTCCAGATACTGTTCATTCTAGGTAACTACACTGACCTCCTCAATCAAACACAGGGGTTCCCAAACGTTTTCCACTTGGGCCCTCCTTCCAGCATTGGGGAACGTCCCGCGCCCCCACCACGTCTATTTCTATGTGCACAAGCCCTGTTCATGACAGAAACTGTTCACACCCTCTGGTTGTCGGAGTGAACATATATACAGTTTCTTTAATTACTTGTCACTTTTATCTCTTATTCTTATCCATATATTTTTTTAACTGCATTGTTGGTTAGGGGGACTCGTAAATAAGGTCTACCTGTTGTATTTGGCGCATGTGACTAATACAATTTGATTTGACCTACTCATTCAAGGGTTTTTCTTTTTTACTATTTTCTACATTGTGGAATAGTGAAGACATCAACATGATGAAATACCACATATGGAATCATGTAGTAACCAAAAAAAGTGTTAAACAAATCAAAATATATTTTATATTTGAGATTCTTCAAAGTAGCCACCCAACCCCATTGGGTTGAGGTCGGGTGATTGTGGAGTTCAGTTAATCTGATGCAGCACTATATCACTCTCCTTCTTGGTCAAATAGCCCTTCCACAGCCTGGAAGTTTGTTGGGTCATTGTCCTGTTGAAAAACAAATTATAGTCCTACTAAGCGCAAGCCAGATGGGATGGCGTATCGCTGCAGAATGATGTGGTAGCCATGCTGGTTAAGTGTGCCTTGAATTCTAAATAAATCACTGACAGTGTCCCCAGAAAAGCACCCCCACACTTCTTCCTCCATGCTTCACGTGGGAACTACACATGCGGAGATCATCCGTTCACCTACTCTGCGTCTCAAAGACACAGCGTTTGGAACCAAATATCTTAAATTTGGACTCATCAGACCAAAGGACAGATTTCCACCGGTCTAATGTCCATTGCTCGTGTTTTTTAGATGGGCTTCACAATTGACCTCAGGATCTCGTCACGGTATCTCTATGCATTCAAATTGCCATCGATAAAATGCAATTGTGTTTGTTGTCCGTAGCTTATGCCTGCCCTTACCATAACCCCACCGCCACCATGGGGCTCTCTGTTCAGAACGTTGACGTCAGCAAACCGCTATACACATGGTCTGCGGTTGAGGCCGGTTGGACCTATTGCCAAATACTCTAAAGCGACATTGGAGGCGGCTTATGGTAGATAAATTGATATTAAAATTATGTTGCAACAGCTCTGGTGAACATTCCTGCAGTAAGCATGTCAAATTACACGCTCCAACACTTGAGACATCTGTGGCATTGTGTGACAACTGCACATTTTAGAGTGGCCTTTTACTGTCCATAGCACAAGGTGCAACTGTGTAATGATCCTGCTATTTAATCAGCTTCTTGATATGCCACACCTGTCATGTGGATGGATTATCTAGGAAAAGGAGAAATGCTTACTAACAAGGATGTAAAGAAATATGTGCACAAAATTGAGAAATAAGCTTTTTGTGCATATGGAATTTTTTGGGGATATTTCATTTCAGCTCATTAAACATGGGACCAACACTTTACATGTTGCATTTATATTTTTGGTCAGAGTATATGATTTTTTGGGGGAGCCCCCCTTGCCCCCGCCAGAGGGTACGCCCCACAGTTCGCGAACCACTGATCTAGCAGACCATAGACAACCAATTGCGTGATCTGAGTCACGGCACCAATGCGACCCACCCGGTATTGAACCTGGGTCGACCATGTTCTTTCAGACCATGTTAGCCCACAGAATATGAAACAAGTGACTTGGAACCAATGATGTATGTGTTAGCGTTTTACAAGCTTATCCACAGAATCCTCCATCCCGTGTCTCATGCTCTACTCAAATGATCAAATGTAGGTCATGAGCGCTGTTCATTTTGGGGGGGGGGGGGGGGGGTTGTGTTTGTTTGGCTCGTGGCGGAGTGTAAGTTTTAGATCCTCTCTGGCGTAAACCGTCAGATAAATTATCCAGCAGGCTGTTGGCCCACTAACGGATGTAACTGTCAAACATTTGAGAATCTCCCTCTAAATTATCTTCTTATCTTCATAGAAGCATTATGTGTGTTTTTCTGTGTACTGTATATCAGCTCTTTCTCTCAGGGGTTGCAATGATTGATTTAATTGATCCGATCAACAACAACAAAAATAACGTTGAGGAATGGATCCCAAAATCCCAGGATCTGTAAATATGCTATTTGACTGGTTTGATTCTAAGCAGTGGTGTAAAGTACTTAAATAAAAATACTTTAAAGTACTACTTAAGTAGTTTTGGGGGGGTATCTGTACTTTACTATTTATATTCTTTGACAACTTTTACTTTTAATTCACTACATTCCTAAAGAAAATGATGTACTTTTTACTCCATACAGTTTCCCTGACACCCAAAAGTACTCGTTACATTTTAAATGCTTAGCAGGACAGGAAAATGGTCCAATTCACGCACTTATAAAGAGAACATCCCTGGTCATCCCTAATACCTGATCTGGCGGATTCACTAAACAAAAATGCTTTGTTTGTAAATTATGTCTGAGAGTTGGAGTGTGCCCCTGGCTATCTGTTTGGTTTACTTAATATAAGGAATTTGACATGATTTATACTTTTACTTTTGATACGTAAGTGCATTTTAGCAATTACATTTACTCTTCATACTTAAGCGTATTTAGAACCAAATACTTTTAGAGACTTACTCAAGATGTATTTTACTGGGTGACTTTCACTTTTACTTGAGTCATTTTCTATTAAGGCATCTTTACTTTAACTCAAGTATGACAATTGGGTACTTTTCCCACCACTGATTCTAAGCTACATACGGCGACAGGTAGCCTAGCGCTTAAAGCATTGGGGAAGTAAGTAACTGAAAGGCACTTTAACCCTAATTGCTCCTGTATGTCACTCTGGATAAGTGTCTGCTAAATCACTAAAATGTAAGTGTTATCTGATAAAGCATTCCTGAATAAAGTTAGGCAAAATGTTGTCTTTTAGAAAATAGTATTTTTGTTTGAATAATATACCGTTAATGTGTCTCCTTTGAGCTAATGCGCTCATTGAATGATGATTCACAAACTGCAAGTATATCCCTATCAGTCAGTGAGCACATGGCACAGTAAGGTACAGTATATTGAGAGATACAGGGGAGGGCATACGTGTCTCAAGAGAGAATCACAAAACAGAAGCAGCAGTTTGGACTGAGACATACGCTCAGCTCAGGAGGTCCCCAGGGCCTGGTTCCATTTCTGGCGAGAGCTCCTCACATCTGCTCCTGTTCTCCTCCCACATGGCTACATTCCAAATCAAACCGTTATTGCCTTCCCTCTGCCCTTGGTGAAACTCCAGGTAGATCTGAATTCTGAAAGAGACGCTACAGTAGGTAAGAGCAAGTGATGGTCCGAAAATACTGAATAGAGCTTCTACCATGTCTGTCCATCTGTCTTTCAGTTCTATCAAATTAGAGGGAGCAAATCATCAAGGACACTTTTGAATGGAGCCCAGACCCTGATCCCTCCAACACAATGAGCCAACCCCTTTACCCCAGGTGCAGAATGGGGAAGAATACTACCCACCATGCACCACAGCGATTGAAACCCCCCACTCTATGGCCATTGGCTCTCTGCGTGCGTGTGTGTGTGTGTGTTTCGTTGGTAAGCTTGGATTTACACATTCTGTGGACTGTTATTGGTCAATATTGTCTTAATTTGGGTTTCTGACTGAGCCTTCTCCTCTGTGAAATGACTGAAAACACCAGCATTCTCAAACTTGTTTGAGTAGTGAAGCTTTGCATACCAATGATAAGAGTAAAAATACAACCATAATGGCTCAGATTCAGCAGCGTTAGAATAACAGGCATCCATACATGTCTAATAAGTCCCATGGTGTCTTTTCGTAAATAAAAGAACTAGGCACAGGCATTTCACACACACACACACACACACACACACACACACACACACACACACACACACACACACACACAAAGTCGAGGTTCATGGCAATCTTTCCCCAGCGGTCCCCTGAGTTCCCATCATCTTCTCACAAACACTGAAGAGGAAAACTGGGAATTTATCCACCGAAATAAAATAACAATTACATCTAAGAGCCTTTGAATTATTCATGAGTTATTGTCTGAGAGATGCTGTGTGTGTGTTTTTAGAGAGATTGTGTCGTTTAAAAAAAAAGTGTGCTAGATTTAGGGTCCTGGCGGAGAGTAAAATAACGCATGTGTGCTAGAGAGTGCATGCATACACATGGTGCACAGTGCCACCCTGTGGAGCAATGTGTAACTGTCTGCTCTGGGACTTGGATGAAATGACAGGTATGACAAAATCCATAGCTGATATGAACGGATTGGACAGTAAGCATATTGTAGTAACTTCATATTGCCTTGATAGTCTAAGTGGAATTTTACCATATTGATTATACGATTGCACTTATAAGACACTATTTGCTGTATCCAAATAAAATGATCGGACTTATGCACACGCGTACAGTACCAGTCAAAAGTTTGGACACACCTACGCATTCAATGCTTTTTTTAATTTTTTATTTTTTTTACAATTTTCTACATTGTAGAATAATAGTGAAGACATCAAAACTATGAAATAACTCATATGGAATCACGTAGTAACCCATTTTCCTTTAACAAATCAAAATATATTTGGCATTCTCTCAACTAGTTCCACCTGGAATGCTTTTCCAACAGTCTTGAAGGAGTTGGCTGCTTTTCCTTCACTCTGCGATCATCTGTTCACCTACACTGCGTTTCACAAAGAAACGGCGGTTGGAACCAAAAATCTTAAATTTGGACAGATTTCCACCGGTCTAATGTCCATTGCTTGTGATTCTTGGCCAAAGCAAGGCTCTTCTTATTGGTGTCTTTTAGTAGTGGTTTCTCTGCAGCAATTTGACCATGAAGGCCTGATTCACGCAGTCTCCTCTGAACAATTGATGTTGAGATGTGTCTTACTTGAACTCTGTGAAGCATTTATTTGGTCTGTAATCTGAGGCTGGTAACTCTAATGAATTTATCCTCTGCAGCAGAGGTAACTCTGGGTCTTCCTTTCCTTTGGCGGTCCTCATGAGAGCCAGTTTCATCATAGCGTTTGATGGTTTTTGTGACTGCACTTGAAGAAACTTTCAAAGTTCTTGAAATGTTCCGCATTGACTGATCTTAAAGTAATGATGGACTGTCGTTTCTCTTTGCTTATTTGAGCTGTTCTTGCCATAATATGGACTTGGTCTTTTACCAAATAGGGCTCTCTTCTGTATACCAACCCTAACTTGTCACATCACAACTGATTGGCTCAAACACATTAAGGAAAGAAATTCCAAAAATTAACTTTTAACAAGGCACACCTGTTAATTGCAATGCATTCCAGGTGACTACCTCATGAAGCTGGTTGAGAGAATGCCAAGAGTGTGCAAAGCTGTCATCAAGGCAAAGGGTTGTGTCACGACTTCCGCCGAAGTCGGCTCCTCTCCTTGTTCGGCGATCGATGTCACCGGTTTTCTAGCCATCGCCGCTCCATTTTTCATATTTACATTTGTTTTGTCTTGTTCCATACACACCTGGTTTTCATTCCCTAATCACACTGCATGTATTTAGTCCTCTGTTCAGCTCCATGTGTAAGGATCTATGTGTAGCTGGTGCAGAGGAGTCAGGGGCAGGACAGCAGAGATGAGTAAATAAAAG
Source organism: Salmo salar (assembly GCF_965601325.2). NCBI lineage: Eukaryota > Metazoa > Chordata > Actinopteri > Salmoniformes > Salmonidae > Salmo > Salmo salar. The sequence continues at coordinate 38,667,533 of NC_138293.1, forward strand.
TAACTTTACTTAAAGTCATCAAAATACAAGAGAATGACCAAGCCCACAAATACGGACCACAATACAACAAACAATCACTCACAACCAACCATGGGAACAGAGGCTTAAATAATAAACAGGTAATTGGGTGAGTGAAACCAGGTGTGTAAGACATAGACAAAACAAATGGAAAATGAAAAGTGGATCGGCGGTGGCTTGAAAGCTGGTGACGTCGACTGCCGCGCGAACAAGGAGAGGGACCGACTTCGGCGGAAGTCGTGACACCATGTCTTTGTGTGAAATTGTTGGATGTCATATTCCGTGTTTTGGACACGTTTATTGTATTTTGTGCTGTCGTTTTGGAACGGAATAAAAGTGCGCCTGTTACTACATGCTACTCTCCTGCACCCGACTTCGCCTTCCTTACACACCTGTAACAGGTTGCTATTTGAAGAAACTCAAATATGAAATATTTTGATTTGTTTAACACTTCTTTGGTTACTATATGATTCCATATGTGTTATTTAATAGTTTTGATGTATTCACTATTATTCTACAATGTAGAAAATAGTAAAAATAAAGAAAAACCCTTGAATGAGTAGGTGTTCTAAAACTTTTGACCGGTAGTATAGGTTGTAATAGACCTATGGCTTTTTTTCTGGTTTTGCTTCCCCGTGATTTTACCCACGCACCACCACTGCATTGTAAGGGATTGGTTTGAGTAATTTTAAGCAGCAGAGAAGGTAATTTAGAGACCAGTCCCTGTGTACTACTATGAATAAATACACTGAACAAAAATATAAAACGCAACATGTAAAGTGCTGGTTTCATGAGCTGAAATAAAAGATCCCAGAACTTTTCCATTTGCACAAAAAGCTTATTTCTTCCAATTTTGTGCACAAATTTGTTTACATCCCTATTAGTAAGCATTTTCTCATTTGTCAAGATAGGCCACATCTGTGGATGGATTATCAAGAAGCTGATTAAACAGCATGATCATTACACAGTTGCACCTTGTGCTGGAGACAATAAATGACCACTCTATTTGCAGTTTTGTCAATGTCACAGATTGAGGGAGAGTGCAATTGGCATGCCTTGTGAAGCTGGTTGAGTGAATGCCAAGAGTGTGCAAAGCTGTCATCAAGGCAAAGGGTGGCTACTACATGATTCCATGTGTTATTTCGTAGTTTTGATGTCTTCACTATTATTCTGCAATGTAGAAAATAGTAAAAATAAAGAAAAACCCTTGAATGCGTAGGTATGTCCTAACTTTTGACTGGTACTGTATATAATCCGGACTCCAACATTGCTCATCCTAATAGTTCTACATTTCTTAATTACATTATTTTACTTGTATATGTGTGTTTTGTTAGATATTACTGCACTGTTGGAGCTAGGCACACAAGCATTTCGCTCCACCCGCAATAACATCTGCTAAATGTCTAAGCGACCAAAAAAATTGTATTAGATATTTTGAAGAAAATAAAACTGATCCGATTATATAAAATTATCGATAACAGAGCTTTGGTCCGCGATGCTTTATGCTAGAAACAAGCTGTGAAATACCTGGTTAAAACGTGATGTCATTGTTTCGGTTATTTGACATTCAGGGACTGACTTTACTTGGGAAGTAATCCAATTATGTCACTATCACTTGATTTAGCTATTCACTTTCTGTACAATAGAACATGTTTAAACCCAGATAGCTTTTAGGGAAACACTTGTGAGTTGAAGCACTTAAAGCTTACATGTTCTGCGTCGGTAGGCCTACTCTGTCTGGGGTGGAAAGGTAAACCTAACTTTTGGAAGTACCATGCTCAAGATTCCTAATGACGTCTCAAGATGTAATTATTTGCAAACGGGCAGTTTCGTTGTAAACAACACACATGGATTTGGCATTGGAGAAATATGATAAACACAGGCCTATTTCTGTCCATTCTTAGCCTGTAATTTGTGTGGTATTAATAAAAGATTCTGCTAACATGTAAAATGACATAAATCATGCAATTCTTTCTCAGACCTACAAATACAATGCTAGATTCATGCGTGGTCTTCTGGCCTACAGCCCTGTGCGCTATAAAAATTCCCACCTTGCCATTTAATGCTTACAGGACTAATAATAGTTAGCAAAACTGCATATCTAAGTCTCTGGGCCCAGATTAACAAAACCGTTTTAAGAAGAATTGTCTTCTTAACTATAGACTTATGAACAAAGTAAAGCAAATGTGCTATTCCTCAAAAAGGTTATTGGAAATGTTCTTGCGTTATGTTTCTCCTTAAAAAGTTGTAAAGAAATGAAATTCTTGAAGAAAAGATTATTGGATTTGTTCTTAATTCCAAGATTGCTAAACCCCTATTTTAAAACTCAGGGCAGTGGGAGAATAAGCTAATGAAAGCAATTGAACATGTTAAACTTTCAGATGAAGTATTGATTATTTGAAACCCAACAAGGTGTCTCAGTGTGAAATACGCTAACATGATTGCCAATGCTAGCTAGATACAGTTGAAGTCGGAGGTTTACATACACCTTAGCCAAATACATTTAAACTCCGTTTTTCACAATTCATGACATTTAATCCCAGTACAAATTCCCTGTTTTAGGTCAGTTAGGATCACCACTTTATTTTAAGAATGTGAAATGTCAGAATAATAGCATAGAGAATGATTTATTTCAGCTTTTATTTCTTTCATCACATTCAGAGTGGGTCAGAAGTTTATATACACTCAATTAGTATTTGGTAGCATTGCCTTTAAATTGTTTAACTTGGGTCAAAAGTTTCAGGTAGCCTTCCACAAGCTTCCCACAGTAAATTGGGTGAATTTTGGCACATTCCTCCTGACAGAGCTGGTGTAACTGAGACAGGTTTGTAGGCCTCCTTGTTCACACACGCTTTTTCAGTTCTGCACACACATTTTTTGCTGCCCTTAAGCCATTTTGCCACAACTTTTGAAGTATGCTTGGGGTCATTGTCCATGTGGAAGACCCATTTGCGACCAAGCTTTAACTTCCTGACTGATGTCTTGAGATGTTCGGCTTGCAAGCCTCTCCCTTTTTCCTCCAAACATAATGATGATCATTATGGCCAAACAGTTCTATTTTTGTTTCATCAGACCAGAGGACATTTCTCCAAAAAGTATGATCTTTGTCCCTATGTGCAGTTGCAAACCGTAGTCTGGCTTTTTTTTATGGCGGTTTTGGAGCAGTGGCTTCTTCCTTGCGGAGCGGCCTTTCAGGTTATGTCGATATTGGACTCGTTTTACTGTGGATATAAATACTTTTGTATCTGTTTCCTCCAGCATCTTAACAAGGTCCTTTGCTGTTGTTCTGGGATTGATTTGCACTTTTCGCACCAAATTACGCTCATCTCTAGGAGACAGAACGCGTCTCCTTCCTGAGCGGTTTGATGGCTGCGTGGTCCCATGGTGTTTATACTTGCGTACTATTGTTTGTACAGATGAATGTGGTACCTTCAGGCTTTTGGAAATTGCTCCCAAGAATGAACCAAACTTGTGGAAGTCAACAATTTATTTTCTGAGGTCTTGGCTGATTTCTTTTGAGTTTCCCATGATGTCATGCAAAGAGGCACTGAGTTTGAAGGTAGGCCTTGAAATACATCCACAGGTACACCTCCAATTGACTCAAATGATGTCAATTAGCCTATCAGAAGCCTCTACAGCCATGACATCATTTTCTGGAATTTTCCAAGCTGTTTAAAGGCACAGTCAACTTAGTGTATGTAAACTTCTGACCCACTGGAATTGTGATACAGTGAATTATAAGTGAAATAATCTGTCTGTAAACAATTGTTGGAAAAATTACTTGTGTCCTGCACAAAGTAGATGCCCTAACCGACTTGCCAAAACTATAGTTTGTTAACAAGAAATGTGTGGAGTGGTTGAAAAACGAGTTTTAATGACTCCAACCTAAGTGTATGTAAACTTCTGACTTCAACTGTAGGTTGCCTAGCGAATCTTAAGATAGTTAAGACATTTGTGAGAAAATATTTTAGAAGTTCGTAAGAAAAACATTAAATGTTAAGATATTGTTGAGGAATTCACTTAAACTATCTTTTTAACTTCCTAAAAAGTGTTTTGTTAATCTGGGCCATGGTCTGTCGTTGTTTTGTGACAACTTTTACTAAACTTACTAAAGAAAATAAGAAAATTACTCCATACATTTTCCCATAGACCCAAAATTACATTACATTTTGAATGCTTAGTAGGACAAGAAAATGGAACAATTAACGCATTTATCAAGAAAACAACATCTACGTAACATTGCAAAAATCTGAAACTTTCTGTCCAAAAATGTTGCAGAAAAATTAATCCATGCTATTGTCACTTCTAGGTTAGACTACTGCAATGCTCTAATTTCCGGCTACCTGGATAAAGCACTAAATAATCTTCAGTTAGTGCTAAACACGGCTGCTAGAATCTTGACTAGAACCAAAAAAATGTGATCATATTACTCCATTGCTAGCCTCTTTACACTGGCTTCCTGTTAAGGCAGGGGCTGATTTCAAGGTTTTACTGCTAACCTACAAAGCATTACATGGGCTTGCTCATACCCATCTTAACGATTTGGTCCTGCCGTACATACATACATGTACGCTACGGTCACAAGATGCAGGCCTCCTTACTGTCCCTAGAATTTCTAAGCAAACAGCTGGAGGCAGGGCTTTCTCCTATAGAGCTCAATTTTTATGGAATAGTCTGCCTACCCATGTGAGAGACGCAGACTCAGTCTCAACCTTTAAGTCTTCATTGAAGACTCATCTCTTCAGTAGGTCCTATGATTGAGTGTAGTCTGGCCCAGGAGAGTGAAGGTGAACGGAAAGGCACTGGAGCAACGAACCGTCCTTGCTGTTTCTGCCTGGTCGGTTACCCTCTCTCCACTGGGATTCTCTGCCTCTAACCCTATTACAGGGGCTGAGTCACTGGCTTACTGGTGCTCTTCCATGCCGTCCCTAGGAGGGGTACGTCACTTGAGTGGGTTGAGTCACTGACATGATCTTCCTGTCCGGGTTGTCGCCCCCCCTTCGGTTGTGCCGTGGCGGAGATCTTTGTGGGCTATACTCGGCCTTGTCTCAGGATGGTAAATTGGTGGTTGAAGATATCCCTCTAGTGGTGTGGGGGCTGTGCTTTGGAAAAGTGGGTGGGGTTATATCCTGCCTATTTGGCCCTGTCCGGGGGTATCGTCGGATGGGGCCACAGTGTCTCCCGACCCCTCCTGCTTCGTAGGCTGACCACACCGCTCGCGTCGCGTGCGTTGCAAAATACATTTAGAAATCTATGTTATTCTATTATTGCACCCACACTGCTCACGCGCGTCTGCGTTGCCAAAGGCTAAAATAGAACTCTTTTCTATTTCTGACACAGATCGTGCTGCAAGTTCTTCCTCTCCCATCTCCTCATTGGTTAATAGAAGCAGGTACCCACGTGCCATCTCATCATTGGTTATACCCATGTGGGTAATTGTCATAGCAGAGGACCTTGTGCATTTCAGGTAAAATAACAACTCACTGTTTATATCCTAGGACAAATTAGCTAGCAACAGCAAGCTAGCTAAATAGGACAAATTAGCTAGCAAGCTAGCTAAATTGCCATAAATGTTTAATGCTTTTCAACCTGTTCCCAAATTAATGTAATTGGTTCAGAGTTTGTTTTGATATTTTAACCTGCGTATTGTCGTCGCATTTGGTGTAGGGGAACACAATAAATGTATGCACGATGGCGCACGCGCGCAGCCGGTTTGGGTTCCGTGTCAGCCTCCAGTATTTCTGCTGCAGTAGTTTATGTGTGGGGGGGCTAGGGTCAGTCTTTTATATCTGGAGTATTTCTCCTTTCTTATCCGGTGTCCTGTGTGAATTTAAGTATGCTCTCTCTAATTCTCTCTTTCTCTCTCTCGGAGGACCTGAGCCCTAGGACCATGCCTCAGGACTACCTGGCCTGATGACTCCTTGCTGTCCCCAGTCCACCTGGCCGTGCTGCTGCTCCAGTTTAAACTGTTCTGCCTGCAGCTATGGAACCCTGACCTGTTCACCGGACGTGCTACCTTGTCCCGGACCTGCTGTTTTCAACTCTTTAGAGACAGCAGGAGCGGTAGAGATATTCTGAATGATCGGGTATGAAAAGCCAACTGACATTTACTCCTGAGGTGCTGACCTGTTGCACCCTCTACAACCACTGTGATTATTATTATTTGACCATGCTGGTCATCTATGAACATCTTGGCCATGTTCTGTTATAATCTACACCCGGCACAGCTAGAAGAGGACTGGCCACTCCTCATTTCTTCCTAGGTTCTGGCCTTTCTAGGGAGTTTTTCCTAGCCACCGTGCTTCTACACCTACATTGCTTGCTGTTTGGGGTTTTAGGCTAGGTTTCTGTACAGCACTTTGTGACATCAGCTGATGTAAGAAGGGCTTTATAAATAAATACATTTGATTGATTGATGGTCATCCCTACTGCCTCTGATTTACTAAACACAAATCAAATTTTATTGGTCACATACACATGGTTAGCAGATGTTAATGCGAGTGTAGCGAAATGCTTGTGCTTCTAAACTCAAAAAAAGAAACATCCCTTTTTCAAGACCCTGTCTTTCAAAGATCTTCATTGTTAGAGGGTTTAAACACTGTCTCCCATGCTTGTTCAATGAACCATAAACAATTCATGAACATGCGCCTGTGGAACGGTCGTTAAGACACTAACAGCTTACAGACGGTAGGCAATTAAGGTCACAGTTATGAAAACTTAGGACACTAAAGAGGCCTTTCTACTGACTCTAAAAAACACCAAAAGAAAGATGCCCAGGGTCCCTGCTCATCTGCGTGAACGTGCCTTAGGCATGCTGCAAGGAGGCATGAGGACTGCAGACGTGGCCAGGGCAATAGATTGCAACGTCAGTACTGTGAGACGCCTAAGACAGCGCTACAGGGAGACAGGATGGACAGCTGATCATCCTCGTAGTGGCAGACCACATGTAACAACACCTGCACAGGATCGGTACATCCGAACATCACACCTGCGGGACAGGTACAGGATGGCAACAACAACTGCCGGAGTTACACCAGGAACGTACAATCCCTCCATCAGTGCTCAGACTGTCCGCAATTGGCTGACAGAGGCTGGACTGAGGGTTTGTAGACCTGTTGTAAGGCAGGTCCTCACCAGACGTCACCGGCAACAATGTCGCCTATGGGCACCAACCCACCGCCGCTGGACCAAACAGGACTGGCAAAAAGTGCTCTTCACTGACGAGTTGCGGTTTTGTCTCACCAGGGGTGATGGTCAGATTCGCGTTTATCGTCGAAGAAATGAGCGTTACACCGAGGCCTGTACTCTGGAGTGGGATCGATTTGGATGTGCAGGGTCATGGTCTGGGGCGGTGTGTCACAACATCATCGGACTGAGCTTGTTGTCATTGCAGGCAATCTCAACGCTGTGCATTACAGGGAAGACATCCTCCTCCCTCGTGTGGTACCCTTCCTGCAGGCTCATCCTGACATGACCCTCCAGCATGACAATGCCACCAGCCATACTGCTCGTTCTGTTTGTGATTTCCTGCAAGACAGGAATGTCAGTGTTACATACACACAGAAATGTAAGGGATGAATAAGAATATGTACATATAAATATATGGATGAGCGATGGCTGTGCGGCATAGGCAAGATGCAGTAGATGGTATAGTATACAGTATATACATATGAGATGAGTAATATAGGAAATGTAGACATTAAGTGGGGTTATTTAAAGTGACTAGTGATACCTTTATTACATCCTCTGATTCAATTTATTAAAGTGGCAAGAGATTTGAGTCTGTATGTTGGCAGCAGCCACTCTGTTAGTGATTGCTGTTTAACAGTCTGATGGCCTTGAGATAGAAGCAGTTTTTCAGTCTCTCTGCCCCAGCTTTGATGCACCTGTACTGACCTCACCTTCTGGATGATAGCAGGGTGAACAGGCAGTGGCTCAGGTGATTGTTGTCCTTGATGATCTTTTTGGCCTTCTTGTGACATCGGGTGCTGTAGGTGTCCTGGAGGGTAGGTAGTTTGCCCCAGTAATGCGTTGTGCATTCCGCACTACCCTCTGGAGAGCTTTGCGGTTGTGGGCAGAGCAGTTGTCGTACCAGGCGGTGATACAGACCAACAGGAGGCTCTCGATTGTGCATCTGTCAAAGTTTGTGAGTGTTTTCGGTGACAAGCCAAATTTCTTCAGCCTCCTGAGGTTAAAGAGGCGTTGTTGCGCCTTCTTCACCACGCTGTCTGTGTGGGTGGACCATTTCAGTTTGTCCGTGATGTGTACGCCGAGGAACTTAAAACATTCAACCTTCTCCACTCCTGTCCAGTCGATGTGGATAGGGGGGATACTCCCTCTGCTGTTTCCTGAAGTCCACGATCATCTCCTTTGTTTTGTAGATGTTGAGTGAGAGGTTGTTTTCCTGACACTACACTCCGAGGGCCCTCACCTCCTCCCTGTAGGACGTCTCGTCGTTGTTGGTAATCAAGCCTACCACCGCAGTGTCGTCTGCAAACTTGATTATTGAGTTGGAGGCGTGTACGGCCACGCTGTCATGGGTGAACAGGGAGTACAGGAGAGGGCTGAGAAAGCACTCTTGTGGGGCCCCAGTGTTGAGGATCAGTGGGGTGGAGATGTTTCCTACCCTCACCACCTGGGGGCGGCCTGTCAGAAAGTCCAGGACCCAGTTGCACAGGGCGGGGTTGAAACCCAGGGTCTCGAGCTTAATGACGAGTTTGGAGGGTACCATGTTGTTAAATGCTGAACTGTATTCAATGAACAACATTCTTACATTTGCTTCCTTTGTAAATTATGTCAGTGATGGAGTATGCCCCTGGCTATCAGTAAATAAAAAATGTCAAAAAACAAGAGTAGTGCCATTTGGTTTTCTTAATATAAGGAATTTGAAATTACTTATACTTAAGTGTCAAACGGATACTTCAATATGTTTAAAACCAAATACTTGTAGACTTTTACTCAAGTCGTATTTTACTGGGTGACTTTCACTTGAGTCATTTTCTAATAAGGCATCTTTACTTTCACTCCGGTATTACATTTGGGTACTTTTTCCACCACTGAATTTAACCTTATATTGATTGGGGGGAAGAGAGACAAGACTGAACTACAACTTCCGTTTAAGAACAAAACATAACTCAACAACATTTGGTGTAAACGGTTTCTGTTGCAAAACGTTTTGCAAGAGACGAAAGGTTTTGCAACAGAATATGTATAATGAGACCACCCCAGCTATGTTGTAAACTGACTGCCTGGAATGAAGTATTCTCCATTTTACAATTTACCTGCAAGATTATTTTACGGATTTTCCACGTCATCCACAATTGGTTATTTTCCACCCGTAAAAAACAAATCCTCACTCATGTTTTCCCTCGTCTTTTTAAATCACGTTTTCCGCACTTAAACATCACGTGTTTGGAAGGTCCCCATTTGTCTTTCTACAATTTTGCCTGCAGTTTGAACCATTTGTTTAAACGATTATCTACATAAACACAGTTGCAGAATTGAATGTATCATTATATAGGACATATTACAAATAACAACTGTGTAGCTTAAACATTTGTAACGTTGAAGATGATAACATGGTACAGAAAAACAGGCGTTATTAATGTCGTACTATGCACCGTGTGATGCTGTAAACAAGATTTTCACGGACAGATCTGTGAAGAGGTCTACTGTTTTTGGTGTAGCTAATGTTTACGAAAGCACAAAATGCAAACGCTCCGGGAGGAACAGGGTAAATTATTAATATATTGCAATTAACTGTATAGGTGACATGTTGCAGTCTGCATTGCTGCCACAATTTCAAGCTAGCTACCTTACTAGGTAGCTAGCCAACCACCATCTTTGCCAGTAGTCTCGCGGAAAGGGCTATAACAAAGATGGTTTATTTAGTGGTAATACAGACTTTAAATATTTAATTTGAGAATTTGTAAAACATTTGGTTAGGGTCAAGGTTAAGGGTTTGTTAAGGTAAGGGTCAGTTATAGATTTTGGCAAGTCGTTTTGCACGTCAGAACCATAGCCCTTCCCCACTTCAGCCTGAAGCTGGGCCCTGGTTTGAGACTTGGAACGTGTTTAAACCATAACCAATTTAGTAAAATACCCATAACCAGATAGAAAATAATGCATTAGTATAAGAACTCAAGAATATGAGTCATTAGAAATGTTGTGCAACTCAGACAGTAATGTTTTTTTAGTGTAATGTGTGTAGTTATATACTGTAACTTCCTCCATAGAATTAGGAATTATAATAATTCAATAGGATCTCTATGGCTTCCTCGTTGATCAAGGCTCAATTTTATTCCAAAAAGGTGTTCCCTCCCACTGTTACTCATTATATATCTGACATGGATGGCACTGTTGTTTACACCTGCCTGTATCTAGAAGAGCTGGAAAGGGGCGTGAACAAGTGCAGAAAGGGTTGGGGCATTATATAAAGTACTGCCCAAGTTATAGAAGCTAGCTTGCTTTTTCACTCAAGTTATCTTTGAACGCACATAATCTTCTCTTCTAGGTCTTCCTCTGTCGTCTCTGCGTCTTTTTGTTCCGCCCCTGCGGCTGGTGTGTGCTGCTCTGTGGCAGGTGATCGAGCGGAGAGACATCATGGACTATGGACTGCTGGAGGAGTTTGCCACCACCGTGTTGGAAATAGTCCCTGAGCTGATGAGTTACAGAGAGAGGGTCCAACTCCTCATGGGACTAAGAGCACGGGTGAGTGGGGGTGACAAGAGGGAAAGACGCAGAATTTGCCGCTAGGCACAGATCTAGGATCAGTGTACCGTCAAATCTGAACCTTTATTGAAGGAAACGCAAGATTTACCTTAGATAAGTATCTAGGGGAAACCTCAACCTACTTCAACATTAAACTCAACGATCACACATACACCTGTTGCAATGAATACTCAATTCTCATTTTATTGACAGCTGGTCCTAGAGTTATGTCGCTGTGATGATGAGTTGTGTCGCCCTGACACCGTTCAGCCACACCTGAACAGGATGAGGAGCTGTATCTCCAATCATAAGGGAGAGGTGAGGAACCGTGATTCTAATGGCTCAGTTGGTTGGAGTGTTGTCCTTGTAACATGGAACACAGTGCTTATAATGTGGGTTTTATTCCCACATTCGCCTCAAAATACTAAGTATACAAGTATGTAAGGCCGTAAGTATATTTGCTAAATGGCATTATGGATGAACATCCACTGTGCATTCTTGCTGCAGGTTTCAGATCCAAATGTGGAAGCATCAGAGGCGAACTTCACGAAGCTGATTGAAACCCTAATGGAGGAGCCAAAGGAGAGGGAACTCTTCTTCCAGGTCAGTGGCTGTGTCTGAATACCCATACTTGCATTCTAAATAGTAGGCATTTTGGGTATGCGAAAATAGAACGATTTATAGGGTGATTCCGTGTAAAAGTTAATCTGAGCATGCACAAATAAAGTTAATTTCCAAATGAAACCATGTCATAATTATCCTTGAAGTCAATATGTTGGAGTTCAGGCTTTATTTGATACGTTTTTAAGTAGGAAATTGCATGAATTCTGACCATTACACAGTAGTATCAAAGGTTTTTCAGACAATCATGTTTCATGGTTTTTAGACAGGGCTCACTGAGCTTGTTTTTCCACTCACAGCTGTCTCCCAGTATATGTTACAAAAGATGAGATGTTAATGAAAAACAATCCAAACCAAGTTGAAGTCACTTGAATTTTGTTTGCATGTTCTACAGTCTTGTAAAGATAGGGGGGTGAATGGGACAGGCAATGTTACATTCATGACGTTTTTTTTTTTAGGTTAAACGTTTTTGTAAAACATGCACCTTTCATCGGATCTTGAAACTTAATCAGTATAGCTAACGTTCATCAAGGTTTTATATGGTCTATAATTGACAGTGTTGTAGTACTTGAGTCCCGATTTTCACGACTTGTGACTCGACCATTAGTGACTTGGACTCACCTTCTCGTGACTTATATTTGCACTTGAACTGAATAGGCTACTATGATAAGCAGAACATTAGCAAAGCTGGGTGCGCAGAGCAGCGAGGGTTCTGTTCTCTAGCAGTGGGAAGGGTGCGGAACACACAGCCTACATCAGCTGGTGAGCTGCAGCGAAGCAAGCGATGACTGTGGGCAGACAGGCAGGCTCCGCTCCGCCTCCGATCATATGCTTCACATCACACAAGCGACTCTTGCTTCCCCATAATCACCAGTCACCAGCCTACTATTTGATTTTTGACTGTGTGGCTACCCAATATGCATGGGGTCTATTGTTGCCCCATAGTGACGAAGGACTTGTTTTGATAGCTACGTTGCTCTACGTGGCTACATTAGCATCAACTAAGGGTAGCTACCGTGAGAGTTTTGATTTCTGTTAAAGGATAGGTAGCATAAATGTAACAACATGTAATATATGGATTTGCATTAGTATACGCATCAAAAGTCCCAATGCAGTTTGATACAAATCAGCTTAAGGTTGCTAGCCAAGTAGCCTGCTATCATTCGCCCTACTAGCCTGATAACATTAGCCCTACCAACCTGCTAACGTTAGCACTGCGTGAGTCAGCCAGTTGCAATCAACACCTAGCTTACACCTTCATTAAAGTAAACCAACATTTGCGAAATGCAGCGCTCTAAGGTGCTAGAGGCGTCACTACAGACCCTGGTTCGATCCCGGGCTGTATCACAACCGGCCGCGATCGACCGCCATAGGGCGGCGCACAATTGGCCCAGCGTCGTCCGGGTTAGGGGAGGGTTTGGCCGGGGTAGGCGTAATTGTAAAATAAGGATTTGTTCTTAACTAACTTGCCTAGTTAAATAAAGGCTAAATAAACAAAAATAAAATCTAACCAGTTATCAAATAATGTTACCAGTATATGCAGTTTTCTTAGCCAGCAAGCCAGCCAGCTGAAGTTTATTTTAGCCTGCTAGCTAGCCTAACCAGCTAACTAGTCTAGCTAGCCAACCACCACGGTCGACATAGCTAAGTAGTAAGCCAGAGAACAACTAGTCTAGCACAAGCAGGGTCCCACAGAACACAACAACAACAAAAAGCCAACAGATAAAAAGTAGAGAGAGGAGACTTATCAATTGACGACTGAGTTAGCAACCAAAGTCAAAGAAGAGCCAAGGAGAGGCCTTCAGAGGGAGAGGCCGTTTCACCAGTCGAGGGAGAGTTAGCTAATCCAATAGCAATATAGTGATGTAAATCCACATAGAATTTATCTGGTTTATCTCCATCCCTGCTGACACTAGCGATGTAGACGGGCTTCACATTCACGCTCGGCACAGTTCCTGGTTTCACTCAGTCTCATTCCGAATCCTGCCTTCCACTGGTTGTACTAAGCAATCGAAGTCCTCTGCGACGAAATGAGAACGGCATGCAGTAGACGTGTTCACTGTTCCCATTCTCCAATTCGCTTGCTTGAACCAGACAAACCGGTCCCACTTCAAAGATAGCTTTTCATTTTAGGCCACAAATGAGTCGTAACCCAGTCTTTGTTGGTATTACAGTACTAGCTACTAGCGACAAATGACTGAAAGCTATTAGAACTCTCGCTCGACTACCACTACCAAACGCACAGGAAAAAAATATGCAGTTTTGCGCATTTGTTTATATGGTTAATTTTTCGTTGATGTACATAGCTCACCAGCGCCAACTCTTGGTTTGGAATGTAATTACATGCTAGCATGGCTAGTAGCTAACATTAGCCAGCTGGAACTAGCTAGGTAACACTGGTTCTCCATATGATGTTGAGAAATAGTGCATTTTGGGTTGTTCTGAAGATATCTGGAAATAAGTTAATAAAGATGCAAAAATGCTAAAACATACAGTGCATTCGGAAAGTATTCAGACCCCCTGTCTTTTTCCACATTTTCTTAAGTTACAGCCTTATCCTAAAATGTATTACATTGTTTTTTTTCTCCCTCATCAATCTACACACAATACCCCATAATGTCTAAGCAAAAACAAGTTTTTAGAAATGTTTGCCAAAAAAACACATTTACATAAGTATTCAGACCCTTTACTCAGTACTTTGTTGAAGTACCTTTGACAGCAATTACAGCCTTGAGTTATCTTGGGTATGACGCTACAAGCTTGGCACACCTGTATTTGGAGAGTTTCTCCCATTCTCTGCAGATCCTCTCAAGCTATATCAGGTTAGATGGGGAGTGTCACTGACAGCTATTTTCAGGTCTCTCTCCAGAGTTGTTCGATCGGGTTCTAAGCACTCTGAAGCAGGTGTACTTTGCTTCCTTCATCTTTCCCTCGATCCTGACTAGTCTCCCAGTCCCTGCCTCTGAAAAAAAATCCCCTCAGCATGATGCTGCCACCACCATGCTTTACTGTCGTGATGGTGCCAGGTTTCTTTCAGACATGACACTTGGCATTCAGGCCAAAGAGTTCAATCTTGGTTTCATCAGACCAGAGAATCTTGTTTCTTATGGTCTGAGAGTCCTTTAGGTGCCTTTTGGCAAACTCCAAGCGGGCTGTCATGTGCCTTTTACTGAGGAGTGACTTCCGTCTGGCCACTATACCATAAAGGCCTGATTGGTGGAGTGCTGCAGAGATGGTTGACCTTCTGGAAGAGGAACTCTGGAGCTCTGTCAGACTGACCATCAGGTTCTTGGTCATCTCCCTCAAGCATGATCAATGGAAACAGGATGCACCTGAGCTCAATTTCAAGTCTCATAGCAAAGGGTCTGGATAATTATTTAAATACGTTTTTTTTTTTTTTTTCTAAAAACCTGTTTTTGGTTTGTCATTATTGGGTATTGTGTGTAGATTGAGGTCATTTTTAAAATGTAATCCATTTTAGAATAATGTAATTTTTTTTGGGGGGGGGGGGGGGGGGGGGAAGTCGAGGAGTCTGAATTCTTTCCGAAGGCACTGTTAAAACGGATAAGATTATGAATACGAGTATGACAAGTTCGGCACACCCCTAGTAAAAACTCATGCTACCTACCCTTTAACGTTACAATGAGGGAAGTAACTAGCTAGCTATGAAACCGGTACACAGTGTACTTTGTCCCTGCCCCAGAAGTAGCTAGATATATTCCAGTTATTGACAAACATTTTTCCATAACAGCTAAATAGCTTCCTTTAGTCATTTGTCAGCATGGACCTCGTGTGAATTTGGTAGTATGATCATGGGATACCCAATTCACACAGGGTCCATTGTTAACAAGGATGTAACGTTAACAGAAGTCCAATCTCTTGTGGTAGCTACTCATAGTTGACACTAACGTAGCCACGTAGAGCCTGACATGACCAAAGGTATGTGGACAACTGCTTGTCGAACATCTCATTGCAAAATCATGGGCATTAATATGAAGTAGGTCCCCCCTTTTGCTGCTATAACAGCTTCCACTCTTCCGGGAAGGCTTTCCACTTGATGTTGGAACATTGCTGCAGGGATTTGCTTCCACTCAGCCACAAAAGGTCGGACACTGATGTTGGGCGTTTAGGCCTTGCTCGCAGTCGGTATTCCAATTCATCCCAAAGGTGTTTCTTGGGGTTGAGGTCAGGGCTCTGTGCAGGCCAGTCAAGTTCTTCCACACCGATCTCGACAAACCATATCTGTTTGGATCTCGTTTTGTGCACAGGGGCATTATCATGCTGAAACAGGAAAGGGCCTTTCCTAAACTGTTGCCACAACGTTGGAAGCACAGAATCGTCTAGAATGTCATTGTATGCTGTAACATTAAGATTTCCCTTCACTGGAACTAAGAGGCCTTGCCTGAACCATGAAAACAGCCCCAGACCATTATTCCATTTCCACCAAACTTTACAGTTGGCACTATGCATTGGGGCAGGTAGCGTTCTCCTGGCATCCACCCAACCCAGATTCATCCATCTGACTGCCAGATGGTGAGGCGTGATTCATCACTCAAGAGAACGCGTTTCTACTGCTCCGGAGTCCAATGGCAGAAAGCTTTACACCTCTCCAGCCAACGCTTGGCATTGGGCATGGTGATCTTTGGCTTGTGTGCGGCTTCTCGGCCATGGAAACCCATTTTATGATGCTCTTGATGAATAGCTAAGTGCTGATGTTGCTTCCAGAGGCAGTTTGGAACTCGGTAGTGAGTGTTGCAACTGAGGACAGACGATTTTTACGCGCAACACGCTTCAGCAATCGGCGGTCCTGTTCTGTGAGTTTGTGTGGCTTACCACTTTGCGGCTGAGCTGTTGTTGCTCCTAGACATTTCCACTTCAAAATAACAGCACTTACAGTTGACCGGGGCAGCTCTAGCAGGGCAAAAATTTGACAAACTGATTTGTTGGAAAGGTGGCATCCTATGACGGTGCCACATTGAAAGTCACTGAGTGCTTCAGTAAAGCCATTCTACAGTCAATGTTGGTCTATGGAGATTGCATGGTTGTGTGCTCGATTTTATACGTCTGTCAGCAATAGGTGTGGCTGAAATAGCCAAATCCACTAATACTTATGTATATATAGTGCAGCTATCAAAACAACGTTATTCGTCACAATGAGGCTGATGGAATGGACCCAGTGCTTATTGGGTAGCCCTTGCTCATTGGGTAGCCACACCTGGTTAAGAAACACAAACTGCTTTACGAAATTGAAAACAATAGTATTGAGTTTAATTGCAAAACAACAGTCTAGCTATTTCTCTCTCTCCTAGAGTATAAAAAAGTATTTCAATTTGTCATGTCACTCTACCCTCTCAACTTCTCCCCTGCATCCCATAGCCAGGTTTCTCTGACAAGTCTCCCTTTAGTTTTCACTCTGCAGTAAAAAAAAATAAAATACATCCACAAATATCAGTGGGCGATTACAAAAATGTAGCTGAGAAGCTGTCACAATTATTGCAAATAATAATCTCATCAGTCTGACAGGAGCAATAGCCAATTCCGTATAGAGACCATTCATCCCTTCAAAATATCCTTATTGATTTGACACAACTATTCAACATTGTTAAAATAAAATGTGTGTGAACCTGAATTACTTATTCGTTTCATAGGCTATTGCATATTGCAGGCAGTTATGACCATTGGGCAGGGAGGAAAATCTTTGCATTACTCTAATTCTCACATGAAAATCTTCCCACCAGTAGTTGATGCTGA
The DNA here is from genome assembly GCF_965601325.2 of Salmo salar. Taxonomy (NCBI): domain Eukaryota; kingdom Metazoa; phylum Chordata; class Actinopteri; order Salmoniformes; family Salmonidae; genus Salmo; species Salmo salar. The sequence continues at coordinate 38,684,633 of NC_138293.1, forward strand.
GGGGATTTATTCTTCCAAATCTCAAGAACCCTGAATCATTCGTTTTGCTTTCAAACGTTTTTCAGCAGATGTTGCAAAGTGGGTGGCAGAATGTCATATATGTAACAGAAAATTAGAAGAGAAGCTTCAAAACTCAGACCTACTGACTCAGACTTGAGCACTTGGACTCGGAGTCAAGGTTTAGTGACTCGACTACAAGACTTATTGTTTTTTTCTCTTTTCCTTGTCAGTATCCTTTATGATATCCATAACATGTGGATGTAATGGATATTGTTGTATCATATCTTAGCTTCAGAAGCTTGTGCATTCACCACATTTTGTGTGCTTGTTCTGGGACGTATTCTTCAGACTTTTACCGACTAAATTGTTGATATCTTAAAATTGTGTGTGTTAGCTAAGATTCTCTTGGAAAATACATGCTGAAATGCATTTCTCATACAGGTTTTTTTTTAGATAAAAAGATGAGAAGAGTGTTTATCAACAATCTGTGAATAGTCCCGGAGTGTCTTTTTCAATTGAAAGACCCCAAAATATACTGACTTCAACCAGTGTCCAGAAAAGTGGATTGGCAGTATAGGCACATGTACAGTGCATTCGGAAAGTATTCAGACCCCTTGACTTTTTCCACATTTTGTTACGTTACAGCGTTATTCTAAAATTGATGATTATTATTTTTATTTAATCTATCTACACACAATACCCCATAATGACAAAGCAAAATGTATTTAATAAAAAAAACATTTTTTACGAGTATTCAGGCACACAATCCTGTCTTGGAGCTCCATGGACAATTCCTTCGACCTCATGGCTTGGTTTTTGCTCTGACATGCACTGTCAACTGTGGGACCTTATATACACAGGTGTGTTCCTTTCCAAATCATGTCCAATCAATTGAATTTACCACAGGTGGACTCCAGTCAAGTTGTAGAAGCATCTCAAGGATAATCAATGGAAAGAGGATGCACCTGAGCTCAATTTTGAGTCTCATAGCAAAGGGTCTGAATACTTATGTAAATAAGGAATTTCTAAAAACCTGTTTTCCGCTTTGTCATTATGGGTTATTATTGTGTGGCGATTGCTGAGGGAAAATGTATTTAATCAATTTTAAAATAAGGCTGTAACGTAACAAAATGTGGAACAAGTCAAGGGGTCTGAATTCTTTCTGAATGCACTGTACATTGAAGTAGCCTATTATTTGCATTTGTCACTATGATAAACACACCCTGAAAGCACAGAATGGTCTTGTTGTATTAATAGGCAGCGTGCAGTGGGATGCGTTGATCAGTTGATCGACAGGTGTAGGGACTGTAGAACAATAAATTGTAAACTTTCCTCTAGTGTGGATGCTCACAAACATTTTATAGTTAGGCTATGTAGCCTATAGTTTATCGTTACACTTACACTTGTTTACTTTTATGCTCTATAAATTGACTCCTTCGAATAATTTACTACAGCAAGTTTGCCACCGCTCACTGCATTAGGGAAGTCAAGCGGAAGTCGTATCCATCACTTCTGTTGTTTGTCTGTGCCCATAGCAACGTTAGAAAATGAGGCGGATACTATTCAGGCTACCTATAATTATGCGACTCTAAAGTACTGTGCCTTCTGCTGACATTTTAAAAACATTTCAAATGACAACAAATGTTATGATAGATTTAGATCAAGAAATCTGTAAGTTTTGAATGTCTATTTTAGACTCTTAACGTCTATAATGGAGGGTGTAACATCGTATGATGCCGGCAATTCTTAGTTAATGGAAATCATAATCTTTTCAAAATTATCGCTTTTTGTGTTCAGCCAAGCCTTTCCTTCGAAATGGCAATCCATGTTTTGACCTATGACTTACAAACTCAGACTTTTCCTGATACAGTCATCTGTATTCTTATAAATAAAATCAAACTAAATAAAATCTGCATTAACATTCTACTTTTTAAAGTTAATCTCACCCTAAGGAACTGTGTTGTGGCCTTCCATGGCTCCCTGTTTCACTGTGGTATAAAAATTAGGTAACAGGTAAAATCCCTTTGGGATCACTATGGGAAAAGGCATAGAACTCACAAACAAAAAGAGGGTGTTGACCTTCATAAATCAGGCAATGGGTTCACTTACCACTATTAGGGCAACAATTAAAGGGATAGTGACATTGGTTTCCTTACCTTGTCCATAGTCTGCTTACAGGGTAAATAGCATGATCATTACACAGGTGCACCTTGTGCTGGTGACAAAAGGCTACTCTGAAATGTGCAGTTTTGTAACAACACAATGCTACAGATGTCTCAAGTGTTGAGGGAGCATGCAATTGACATACTGACTGCATGAATGTCAACCAGAGCTGTTGCCAGATAATTTAATGTTAATTTCTCTACCATAAGCCACCTCCAATGACGTTTTAGAGAATTTGGCAGTACGTTCAACCGGCCTTACAACCGCAGACCACATATAACCACGCCATCCCAGGAACTCCATCCGGCTTCTTCACCTGCAGGATCGTCTGAGACCAGCCACCCAGAAAGCTTATTAAACTGTGGGTTTGCACATCCGAAGAATTCCTGCCAAACTGTCAGATACGAACTCAGGGAAACTAATCTGCGTGCTCTATATATATTTTTGTTTAATATAATTTGACCACATTTGTTAAGATAATAATCCATATAAAGTACAGTAAATTGTCAAATTAGAGGGACGTGTGAAACCATTGTTGAAATACTGTAAAAGACTGAGATAATGGGAGATGGCTGATCTTGCTCTGTTGGAAAATGTGGCACATGCTGCATTTCGCAGAGAGCGTGTTTTTAGGCGGGTAGGACTTTTTTGTTGTTGCAGGAATTAAAGATATCACTTCCCAAAGCCAATATTATTGGATTTATGCCAAGATTTAATACCTACCTTAGAAAGGCAAACAAAGAAAATGCATGCCATTCCGGTGCACATCCAAGTGCTATCCACTTTCTGCTTTTTGGCAACAGAATATTTCAGCTGGCGCTTGCCATTGGTTTGGCATCTCACAAACCTAGATGAGCTGATTCATGCCAGCTGTTTTGGATGTAATCATCAGCAAAGGTTACAGTTGCATCCAATTTCCATACACCGTCACACAAAAGGTTGAAGTCAAGAGGGGTTTGTTTGCCATCAACGGTTTCTCAAATACGATCAGCGCAATAGATGGTACCACATCTCGATAAAAGCACCATCCCAAAATGGGTTCAACTATGAACAGAAAAGTTTTCCGCTCAATGAATGTCATATGTGATGCCCAAAAGACGCTACTGAATGTGGTGGCCAGGTGGAACACACGACTCGCTCATTCTGCAGAACAGCAATGTTGGCCTTCGCTTACAGGAGGGAGCTGTTGAGGATGGATGGCTTATTGGTGAGTGTTGACTACTCATTTGAAGTATATTTGACATTGCTAAAGCAACTTGATTTGTCCTAATGGTTCTCTCTCTTTGTAGGAAACAGAGGTGATCTGTTAAAACCCTGGCTGATGACAAGGGTGGGAAATGAACTTTTTGGTCCACCAGCCACTGTGGCAGGTATATGAAAACAAATCTACCAGCCACTCAGATTTTTTTTATCAGCCAAAATATGTTTTTCCATAATTACACCAAAAATCACAAAAACATGGATGAGCATGCTTTCTAATGTTTCAAAAACAATACATGTACTACTAGTAAGAAATAATGGGGTATTGCTTCATTTCATTTTTATGACTTGCGTCTTTTAACCAATGTATGTTAAAATAAATCATTTAGATCCGATGATAAAAACAAGAACATCAAGAACGTCTACAACTGAACATCAATAATCAACAAAGTACCTGCCCTGCCACAAAATGCTGAGTGATACGACTTATTTATTATCATAGTTCAGGGCTCTACGCTAACATTTTTTACAAGGAGTACATGATGTGCTCCTAAGTAGAAATGTAGACGCACACAAATAAATCTAGGAGAACAATGACTAAAAGTTCATGAATAAAAGTTTTTGGTGGTGATCCATTCTCAATCAAGCACAATCATTAGATGAGACAAATGTTCAGCTGGCCCTTTAAGGGACAGGCTGCTACTGTGGTAACTTGGGCACTCAGCTTGTCTGTGATTTAAAAAATCTCAGACTGCGAGATGTCTTCCTAGCAGCAGATAGTTGCAGCAAATTAACATTGAAAACAACCTGGCATGTGAACAAAACAGTGTAACTGGCCAAGAAACGAGCTAAAGCACACTTTAGTAGCCTTGTACATGTGGGCTTTGGATAAAAATAATAAAACTCTTCCCAAATGCTGTGTGTGACCACCCGCCAACGTGGCTGGTGAAATATACATTCTAACCGCCAAAGACAAAATCTACCCTCATTTGGCAGTGTTAATTTCCTACTCCGCTGATGACGGCACAGGAGAGGGCCTATGCGCTTACAAGGTCCATGGCGGAGCACACAATTGGCATGCTCAAGGGTTGTGGCTGAAGCACAAATGTAGTTTAGATCCATTTTTTTTATTCATTGAACATTGGATTTGCACATGTGACCAGTTGCTTTAGTGAATCATTTATGTTATTTAATGCCTCCCTCATTTGATTGTTTATTTCGAGGATGGAGTTATTGATGCCGTCTTGTTTTTTCAGCACCGTGTCAGTCAGCACCGTTGGCTCCCGACTTGATGTGGCACTGGCACGAGTTGACTTCCCCTGGTTGGCACTGTCACCAGTTAACTCCCCCTGGGTGGCACGGGGACTGGATCTCTGCGAGTCACTCTCTGCAATAGACGTTCTTTTATGTGTATTAATGACTTGTCGTGTTATTGTTTGATTCATTTTGTTCCGAATCATTAGCCTGCAATTATTTGTTTTAAACACAGGACAAAGAAAAAACAATTTGTTTTCAATATCATGATAAATAAATATGAATTGATTGAAATTGATATGCTGTATCCTTACCTTCAACCTGAACTTGCAATGGCCTTGAGTCAGACACCGGGCTGGGGGTCACTGCCACCCCCCAGTGGTATCCCTTACAGTAGTGGTTCTAACCAGGGGTACTAGGAGCCCTGGGGGTACTTGGTCAATCCACAGGGGGTACATGACAAGATTCATGAGACCATATGCTTACTGGTAAAATGCACATGAGGGGGTACTTCAGGGCACAGTAACTGAAAGGGGTTGGGAACCACTGCCGTATCTCATATGATGCCGGCAATTCTTAGTTCTAGAGGAGAGAGGCTCATCTCACTCAAATAAAATGTTATTTGTGACATGCGCCGAATACAACAGGTGTAGACGTTACAGTGAAATGCTTACTTACAAGCCCTTAACCAACAATGCAGTTTTAAGAAAAATACCTGCAAAAAACTTTGAAATAAAAGTAACAAATAATTAAAGAGTAGCAGTAAAATAACAATAGCGAGGCTATATACAGGGGGTACCGGTACAGAGTCAATGTGCGGGGGTACAGGTTAGTCTAGGTAATTGAGGTAATATGTACATGTCGGTAGAGTTATTAAAGTGACTGCATAGATAATAACAGAGAGTAGTAGCAGCAATGCAAATATTCTGGGTAGCCATTTGAATAGATGTTCAGGTGTCTTATGGCTTGGGGGTAGAAGCTGTTTAGAAGCCTTTTGGACCTAGACTTGGCGCTCCGGTACAGCTTGCCGTGCGGTAACAGAGAGAATAGTCTATGACTAGGGTGTCTGGAGTCGTAGAAAATTTTAGGGCCTTCCTCTGACACCGCCTGATATAGAGGTCCTGGATGGCAGGAAGCATGGCCCCAGTGATGTACTGGGCCGTACGCATTACCCTCTGTAGGGCCTTGCGGTCGGAGGCCGAGCAGTTTCCATACCAGGCACTGATGCAACCTGTCAGGATGCTCTCGATGGTGCAGCTGTAGAACCTTTTATAGGTTCTCTGCCACCCTCCAGTTGCACCAATGTCCTGCCTGTGAACTATTAGTGCCTTTTTGGCATTTAACTTAAGATCAAATCACTTTACTTTATCTCCACCACTGACCGGCATTCTGAAGAGGCGGCATTCACTGCAATTCCTACTTTCTCCCACACTATGTTTGTATTTTTACTGGTCAAGCCACAACTGAGCGAGCCAAGTAAAATGTTTTGGTTGCACTCAACCTCTGACACTAGCACCTTTTATTACAGTCTTGGATCAACAACAACAAAAATATTTTATTTTTGTGGTTGAGCCATTGTTTTTCATGGTACGGGGTTGTAAATTCACAACGGGGCTTTAAAGGGATGATTTTCATCATATATGGTTAACTATGGGAGTTTCAAAATGCAAATAGCAAAGGCTGTGCTCAAGCACCGGGACTGAAAACAATGGTGATCTACCACCTGTGTGTGTGTATGATGCTCGTAGGATTGCTTGATAAATCACTATGCATACGAATATTCCAAATTCCTTCCGTATGTATTATTTTAGAATAGTTCCGACGTAATATTGATAAATTAGTCCCCTGGAGTTTGCTAAACGGCATTGGCACTTGGAATGAAACGGGTGTGAGCTACACATTCTACCTGATCACCTCAATCGAAACGTCCTATTTTTGGGGTGGATAAAACCATGAATTTGTTCAACAGTAAATTGCATTATCCACATGATTCCTGTAATAAAATGGTCTGCCCTGCCACTGGGCCTTCCTGTTTCGCTGGAGCCGGCTGCTGTAATGAGTGAGTTCTGTAATGTTCACACACTCTCTCCCCCCTCGTGAGTGTATAACATTTCAAAATGCAATTACTGGGGTCAAAAACTACTTTGGAAACAACTAGTTGTCCATATTAAAGAGAGGATGGTCAGCTTTCTGTAGGTATAACTTTGTATTTCCCAACGATCATTATTGAGCTCAAAGCACACTGTTTTACCATCAAGATATCTGATATGGCTTTGATATCCAAAGCGTGCAAAATTAAGCATCGGCCATCACGAGTGCACTAGGCCTCATTGCTAAGTGTTTTTAGTACATTACATTTACACTTGCAAAATGCACTCATTAAAAATAACCTCTGTGATCTCCATCTTGCTAGTTAATATTTTATTCAAGCGGATAAGGTAGTGACGTAGGCCGTGACGTGACCGCCATTGAAACCAGATCCTAGTTACGTTACCTAGGGTCAGGTGTTCAAAAAATGTAGTATATTTTAAAACACCAGGATGGCATACTCATTGCGGCTTTTCGTCTAGTAGAATTCGCTGCACACGATTGAGGAAGATAATCAAAATTAACCAACGGCAGGAATCAACTCAGTCGAACATTAGATGAGGTATTCTCAGTATGAATAAACCTGGTATGTTGATATTTGTTGCTTACTGCATTCGTTTTTATGTAACCGTACGTTCTAATTAGCATGTAGTATGATTAGTACACAGTATATCGTTTTAGTAAGTAGTAGGCGAGACTGATTTTGGACACGGCCAGTGTCAAAATATGCTGGGGAAAAGTGAAATGATTACATTTCATTGCTTCCTGTTCCAATCTGGTGCCAGTGAGCCATTCATTTCAATGGAACTCGTTTTCTTCCCATGAATAGCAAACCAATAACCATATTTCTAGGCTTGTGTTATAGAGACATAATTGATGTATGTATGTACTTTTGACTGTCATCTGCTTGTCCTGTATTTTAGAATGTTTTTCCAGAGGAGTTTGGTCCCAAGTATGACTCAACACTGCAGATTCTTGTGTGGGAGTTCCTGTCCAGACTGGAGAAACTGCTTCCTGCTCCAAACATTAAACAGGTATTATTTTACTGTACATCATTTGAGGTATGCATTACGGATGGGCATTTGAAAGAATCTGTACATGTACTTACATGTCAGCGTGAAAGGAGGACGAATGCAACAAGTTTATGGTATGCTATCGGTTGCTACAATTTCTGGTTGTTCTGATACAACTGAAAACGAAATGTAACATTTTCACTGCACTTGACATATATCCCACAAATAATGAACACGTCTTAGAGTTTGAAATGTTGTCAGTGGTTTTAATGTAACCTGCTACTTAATAGAATTTGTACATTGATTATTAGCAATCAAATACAAACCTTGAATCGAGCACTTGCGCACCATACCTAGTATGCATGTGGATCTCAAGTAATTATTTGGCCCAAAGTGCCTTTGATTCCAGTCAAGACCTTGAAACGCCGTTTTTACTTTCTCCACCTCTTAGACTGCATCGTGGCTCAACCTTGCCCCTGCTCTCTTAGAGGAGTGTGTGCAGTCTGTGGCTCACCCTGAGCCATTACAGGCACTCCTCCATCACCATAAAAATGGAAAACAGTTAGACACCAATGGTAGGTGGGGTACAGGATTTGGAAATAATTGACTTTCCTGTTTGCCTGAATTTCTATATTTATGGGTAGAAATTAGGAAATGCAGGAAATGAAGAAAAAAGTTATCATTGATCTCAATAGTTATTCCTGATGTTTACTCGTGATGCTCTCCTTGTTTCTAGCTCTAAGGTCCACTGGTGGTGACTACATCCTCTCTTCACTGTCTTCCCCTTCCTCTGTGAAGGAAGAAAGTGCCTCTTACCAAACTGACCCAGAGAGACAGTCCTATCCCACCATGCAGGGATATCAAAGCCCTTTCCCATGTGATGAACCAGAGATGAGTTGGGACTGCCAAATGGCAGATTGTAGGGTCTGGACTGTAAAACCACCAGCTGGTTCTGCTTCTGTGGAGGTAGAGGTCGAGACTATAGAGGACGCAACTGATATAATGGTTAAACGCAAGACAATCGACAAAGAGTCGATAAAAGAGACTAGGAGAGAAGCTGTTCTCTGCCCTCAGACACGCAGCGGGCTGAAAACCAGCCGCTTGACAGCTGCCTGTCTGCGCCGTCAGCCTGTACTGCGTTTGAACAGGCTTGACATTAGCAATATGCCATTACCCAAGTCCTTGCTAACACTGATTCTAAGGAGAGGGAGACTGCAGGCTGAGGCAACAAGACGCCCAGGACCGAAACGAAGAGGCAGAAAGAAAAAACGGAGACGAGGACGTGGCGTTGCAAATGAGAAGATTGAAACAGACACACTTGACGAAAGCGATATGCCGCTACCCAAGTCATCACTAACACTGACCCTAAAGAGAGGGATAGTGCAGGCTGAGGCAACGAGTTCCCAAGTACCGAAAAAAAGAGGCAGAAAGAAAGGACAGAAAATAGGACCTGGTATCACAAGTTTAAAGATTGAAAAGGTTGGAGTACATACGCTTGACATTAGCGATATGTCATTACCCAAGACCTCGCTAAAGCTGATCATAAGGCGAGGGAAACTGCAGGCTGAGGCAACGGACAGAAAAGAAGGACAGAAAAGACGAGGCAGAAAGAAAAAATGGAGAAGAGGACGTGGTGTCAGAAATGAGAAGACTGAAGCAAAGGGTGTGAAAAGAGAGCGGTCACCTGAAACCGAGTGAGTGTCAACTGTGTAACAGACGTATTCAAATCCAGGCCTCAAGGTCTGCAGTGCTGCTGGTTTTCTTTTCTCCCAGGTAGTAAATTGACTTATTAATATAATTGATTTACCAGAGAATACAGTCACCTAGTGTACAGAGAGGACTGAATCGGTCCCTGATTTGAGGGGTATTAGGGGAAGGATGAAAACCAACAGTGGTGCAGACCTCAACCCAGATTTGAAGACCCCTACAGTATTGACTACCCAGCAAACCAAAATTGGTTCTATGAAAGTTCCCAGAATATTTGTTAGGTTGCCACAAATGTTCTCCTAACACAAAAACTGTCCAGTTGTAATGATGATTATATAATGTTTGTATAAAATATTCGCCTGCTGTTGCAAGAACATTCTCAGAACGTTGCTCTTCTGAAAAACATTACTGGTACATTTTGTTATTACATAACCTGGAGAACGTTTGGGGAATGTTCTGTGGTGGTTGTTACAGATTTTGTGCACAACATTTTAGTGAATGTTAAAACATTCCAAGGATATTTCATTTAAAATGCTTTCTGAACAAACAAAAAAACTTATGAAAAACATTATTTGAATGTTTTTAGAATGTTAACCTAATGTTATATAAAAACCCTAGCTTATGTTCTGATAATGTTCTCAGTTCGCTGGGTAAGGGACCTTGGCAATGAACTCGACTATTGAAAATCATAACTGACTTTAATTTTGGACTCTTCTCAGGGAAGATGCCGAACCATCAGATAATGAACTTTGGACCACTGTCAATAAAGGGCCCACTGTCGATGAGTCTGGTAAGAAAAGTTCCTTAGTGAGTGTAGAGCAGTGAACGTCAAGCTCCTTAGATATACAAAACTCCTGAATAAAGAAGAAGAAACTAGAAATGACAGGCTTAAAGATGCAAAGAAAGTGGTTACTAGACCTAAATGTCCATGATATTCTGCTGTGAGAATAGCTAAGTGCTTATCATTCCATTGCGAGTTCAGTAAACACTTTCTCTGCATCTATAAGGCTGCAGTACCTTGTTCTTTATTTTAGGAAAGTTCTGTATCCTTTCACTTTATTGAGCTTTGTTCAAATGTGGTCTATTCTATTTTTATCAAGCACCAGATCTGTCATACTTGTGCTCTTTTACTTTGATTGAGTTAATGTCAATATGGAGATGTCTTGCTCACTTCTCTCTTTTCAACACTAGGTGGAGTCCATGCATCTCCTCATTGTCCATCATCTCATAAGAGGGAGGAGGAATTGCAACATCCCGTACAGAACTTTCACTCAGAGGAGCACAGTGGTCATATGGCCAAAGGGCAGAACAGAGAAGAACGGTCAGAGAGTGTACCTCAGGACTCTCAAACTCCTGAGCCATCCAACAGCTCTCACAAAAGAAGCTTTCGCTCAGAGGAGCACAGAGATCATATGGCAGAAGGGCAGAACAGAGAAGAATGCTCAGAGAGTGTACCTCAGGACTCTCAAACTCCTGAGCCATCCAACAGCTCTCACAAAAGAAGCTTTCGCTCAGAGGAGCACAGAGGTCATATGGCCAAAGGGCAGAACAGAAAAGAACGCTCAGAGAGTGTACCTCAGGACTCTCAAACTCCTGAGCCATCCAACACCTCTCACAAAAGAAGCCAACGTGTCAAAGCATGCTCTTTCTGTGGCAAGACTTTCACTGACACACTGGGCTTGACAAGACACATGCGATCTCACATTGATCAGATGTCACATCAATGCACCCAGTGTGGGCAAGACTTTGAATTCAGTGAGGACTTAGAGGATCACCAGAAGCATGGCTGTGAGGAGATGAACAAAAAGGATAATAGTGAGGAAAATGGTGATGACTACTGTGGGAGAACTGTACAGCAAAGACCTGATCCGAAAAAAAACCCTGATCTAAAAAGAGACAAAAAACCTGATCTGAAAGGAGACAAAAAACCTGATCTGAAAGGAGACAAAAAACCTGATCTGAAAGGAGACAAAAAACCTGATCTGAAAGGAGACAAAAAACCTGATCTGAAAGGAGACAAAAAACCTGATCTGAAAGGAGACAAAAAACCTGATCTGAAAGGAGACAAAAAACCTGATCTGAAAGGAGACAAAAAACCTGATTTGAAAGGAGACAAAAAAACTGATTTGAAAGGAGACAAAAAACCTGATCTGAAAGGAGACAAAAAACCTGATCTGAAAGGAGACAAAAAACCTGATCTGGAAGGAGACAAAATACCTGATCCGGAAGGTGACAAAAAACCTGATCTGGAAGGTGACAAAAAACCTGATCTGGAAGGAGACAAAAAACCTGATCTGGAAAGAGACAAAAAACCTGATCTGGAAGGAGACAAACAACCTGATCTGGAAGGAGACAAAAAACCTGATCTGAAAGGAGACAAAAAACCTGATCTGAAAGGAGACACGCAAGACTGCTCCATAAAGTGCCATGTGTGCGGGAAAATAACTACTCGTATGCTGGGTTTGCGAAGGCACCTTCTAATTCACTTCAACAATGGAGCATACAAGTGCTCTGCGTGTCCAAAGACTTTTATATCAAATGCTGATTTGAGATCGCACCTGAGATCAAAAAGATCTTGCAGGGAGAAATGTTCTGATGAAGTAATTACTACCGGGCTCCACCTCAAATCTGTCCCTGGTGAATACAAGTGTCCTTACTGTGGGGACACTTTCCAGCTCCCAGATGATCTGAGAGGACACACAAAAGACTGTTCCAGAAAGTGCCATGTGTGTGGGAAAACTACTGCTCGAATGCTGGATATGCGAAGGCACATGTTAAAACACAACAACAACGGCCCATACAAGTGCCCGGTGTGTCCAAGGACTTTTATATCCCATACTGATTTGAAGATGCACCTAAAAACAAAAAAACTTTGTAGGGAGAAATGTTCTGATGTAATGATGAATGAATTACTCTCTTCAGCAGATGGTAAATGTAGGGAAAATGTCAATGAAACAGGAGTCATGACAAGGTGCCAACAACCAAGCTCTAACAACACAGCCAGGCCTTTGAAGAGCATTGAAGAGTTCTTTGAAGAATTCTCTCATGACTTGCAGCAATCCGATAACAGCATAAGTAGTGAAGTGAACCTGAATAGCCTGAATAGCCTCGATGAAGACTACAGTGACGAGATCAGTCAATACCAACCCATGAAGGATGTTGACCTGAATAGCCTCCATGAAGACTCCATAATGACCACTGAAGACTACAGTGACGAGATCAGTCAATACCAACCCATTAAGGATGTTGACTTGAATACCCTCCATGAAGACTACAGTCAGGCAGAGATAAGTCAATACCAACCCGTTAAGGACGTTGACCCAGAGGAGGACAGAAGGTCTGTGGATGATTCAGGGGGAATTGAGATGGCCAATGACAAAGAACCAATCTCAACCGAATGCTTAACAGAGGAGCAGGTGTCCCACACTGAGGCATGCCCTCTCCAGGATTCTCAATCGGAGACAAGCGGAGAAGTGAAGAACGAGATACAGGTGATACCGGTATCAACAATAGATACGACAATACTAAAGGCACTGCAATTTGAGGTTTTAAGAAAATGATGGACTGCAACAACTTCCTACCACTTTCCCTATATTTCATTGTATTGTATGGCCATAGTTCTCCTTAACCTGGGGCTGTATTCACAAAGTGTCTCAGAGTAGAAGGGATCTAGAATAAGTTTTTCCTTTCAGATCAGAATAACTAAGAGGAGCTGATCCTAGATCAGCATTCCTACTCTGAGAAGCATTAGGAATATGGGCCCAGATTGGAAGGCAAATGGAACACCAACATGTTGCTGTTACCGAGTGAGTTCCATCTCACCCTCTCTCTGTACACAACCCTTGGCACTGAAGTCAACCGTGCTGACAGACGGAGCTTGTTACTCAATGAGAAATAGTTGCCGTGAGATCTCGGCGCGGGTGACATCACCCCATGACGGCTACCAATTCCAGCCTGCTAGTTCCACATCCACTACACTCGCTCCCTATTAGTCTGCTACAGCCGATTTGTAATCTGAGTCACGGCACCATTGAAACAGAGTGAGTTCTATCCCCACCTGGGGGGCAAACTCTGCGTTGCCTTTGGACTGGGCTGAAATGACATTACTTTTTTTTTTTTTTTTTGTTTTTACTTAATGTAAAAATGTGACAACTATATCTTTCCCCTTTCTCTCCCTCGCTATCGTTAATTATCCACTTTTATAACACTTTTATAACACGTTAATATCATGTGATGTCACTGTATACTGTAAGTTACTTTGGATAAGTGTCTACGCCGTCTAGTATTATCTATCTAGTATTATCTACATGTTTATCCACCTTGTTTTGAAGTTTACATAGGTGTGATACATTTAAATTCATTAAAGAAAACATATGAAAAGGCATGGCTTTGAGTCAGACTGTGCATTTTTATGACTATCATATATATTGTATACAGAGAGGGAAACTGCAGGCTGAGGCAACGGGTTCCCAAGGACAGAAAAGAAGAGGCAGAAAGAGAAAACAGAAAAGAGGACGTGGTGTCAGAAATGAGAAGACCGAGGCAAAGGGTGTGAAAAGAGAGCACTCACCTGAAACTGAGTGAGTGTCAGCTGTGGAACAGACGTATTCAAATCCAGGCCTCAAGGTCTGCAGTGCTGCTGGTTTTCTTTTCTCCCAGGTAGTAAATTGATTTATTAATATAATTGATTGACCAGAGAATACAGTCACCTAGTGTACAGAGAGGACTGAATCGGTCCCTGATTTGAGGGGTATTAGGGGAAGGATGAAAAACAGATTTGAATGTCGCTACAGTGGTGACTACGCTGCAGGAAGTGAAATCAAAAGCAAGCTATAATATATTGAGGGATAATTCACTTACATTTTTTTCTTTTTCTACCAAGCAAAATTATTTAATGTCATTGGCAGATAATTTTGCTTATTTTAACTTTAAAAAAGGCTTAATACAAGATATGGTCCTGTGTGGCTCAGTTGGGTAGAGCATGGCGCTTGAAACACCAGGGTTGTGGGTTCAATACCCATGGGGACCAGTATGAAAAAGAAAAACAATCTGAAAACGTATGCACTCACAACTGTAAATCGCTCTGGATAAGAGCGTCTGCTAAAGTGTAAATGTTATTAAGGTAAAATATATTGAAATAAGATAAATTACTTGTATTATGCCTTTTTTTTTGGTTAACATAATCCAAATGATTTGCCAATGACGTTATATCACTCAATATAAGATATTATGGCTTGCTTAGATTTCACTTTTTGCACTGTAGGATCTTGGCAGTGAACTTACCCATTGAAAATCATACCTGACTTTCATTTTGGTCTGTCCTCAGGGAAGATGCTGAACCATCAGATAAAGAACTTTGGACCTCTGTCAATGAAAGGACCACTGTCAATGATTCTGGTAAGGAGTGTTCCTTAGTGTTTAGAACACTGAACGTCGAGCTCATGCAAAACTTCTGAAATAAAGAACAAACTAGAAATGACAGCATTAAAGATGCGGAAAAAATGGTTACTATACCTAAACGTCCGTGCTATTCATGCCTAGTGCTTATCATACCCTTGCGAGTTCAGTAAACACTTTCCCTGCGTCTACAGGGAGCTCCAAAAGTGACCGTTTTTGTATTTTTATTTTTTGTCTCTACTCCAGCACTTAGGATTTCAAATGGTACAGTGATTCCATTATGAGGTTAAAGTGTAGAGTGTCATCTTTAATTTGAGTTTTTTTTAAATCTATATCCGGTGAACAATTTAGAAATTACAACTTTTTTTGTACATAGTGCCCCATTTTAGCGGACCAAAGTATTGGGACAGATTCACTTATGTGTATTAAAGTAGTAAAAAGTTAAGTATTTGGTCCCATATTTATAGGACGCAATGACTACATCAAGCTTGTGACTACAAATCTGTTGGATACATTTTCTGTTTGTTTCAGTTGTGTTTCAGATGATTTTGTGCCCAATAGAAATTAATGGTAAATAGTGTATTGTGTCATTTTGAAGTCACTTTTATTGTAAATAAGAATATATGTTTCTAAAAACTTCTACATTAATGTGGATGTTCCAATTGATTACGGATAATCCTGAATGAAGTGAGAAAGTGACAGACGCACAAACATAATACCCCAAAGACATGCTAGCCTCTCACCATTACAATAACAGGGGAGGTTAGCATTTTTGGGGGGTATGAAATTTGTGCGTCTAACTTTCTCACTCATCATTATTCAAGATTAATTCAAGATTATCATGGCAGCTAGGCTTGGGCGGTATACCATATATAGCGTTTACCGTGGTATTTGGAAATAGCCACGGGATGGTTTTTCAATACCTTTGAAACTTTTTTTTAATACATTTTCATATTTGCAGCCACTTTTTAAGTCAATACCTGCAGGTCAACTTGTGCAATACATTAGCAGATTGCGTTCTTCATTTCCCAGGTCACATTATTTTACATTATGAAGCTTATCATAGTTCCCCAGATCAGTTGAGCCAGTTATGTGTTTGTTTGTAAATAGCACAACGGGAGAAAGCGGGAGCAGGTGAGTCCAGCTGTGTATTGACGGGGGTCGCTTTTTATCTTGAAAGTCAACAGAGTGATCAGGCACGTTCAACTATAGTTTTCCTTCACAGAAAATATATTAGTGCAACACATTTGGCAGAAAATAGCTTCATTTTCATCAGATGACAACAGAAGTGCAACGCTATTTGGTTTGCAGCCACACAAGTAAATGAGCTTACAATGAAAAAGCTAAGTATTTTTTGCAAAAACGATGCATGGCCATATTTATAATGTTTATCACAGAAATGATGTAGCCAGCTACATTTCCTAAAGTTAATCTTGCATTTTACCAGAGAAAAATAGCTACACATCAGTCAGAGTGCTGTCTGCTGATAGAATGCCCATTCATGAATTCTCATCTGAGTGAAATGCAACGGAAGCAAAAAAAATTGACTGAAATTACAATAAGAAGCATTTTAGATCTGATTTACAAAACACAGCAAGAGATTTCTTATGCGTTCTTTTTTTCCTGCGTGAAATATTAAGAATTCTGCATTAACGTGACCCCTAAGTTTAACTTGCTAGTTATCGAAGTAAGTTACTGAATTAAGGGGGAATCATATTGTGTAAGATTTCTGCCGTGTTTGAGAAGTCAAAGCTCTTTGTACAGTTGCCACTGCAAGCTTTTGATTTCCTTGCATTTTTTCTCTCCATTCTTGGCCAGTCTGCTCCTCCCCCATCTTCACCAAGCAGAGCAGGCAGGCCTGTTGCCCTAGAGACTCCAGACTCCATACAGACACAGTGTGTACATTTACATTTTTACATTTAAGTCATTTAGCAGACGCTCTTATCCAGAGCGACTTACAAATTGGTGCATTCACCTTATGATATCCAGTGGAACAAACACTTTACAATAGTGCATCTAAATCTTTTAGGCGGGGGGGGGGGGGGGGGGGGGGTTAGAAGGATTACTTTATCCTATCCTAGGTATTCCTTAAAGAGGTGGGGTTTCAGGTGTCTCCGGAAGGTGGTGATTGACTCCGCTGTCCTGGCGTCGTGAGGGAGCTTGTTCCACCATAGGGGTGCCAGAGCAGCGAACAGTTTTGACTGGGCTGAGCGGGAACTGCTTCCTCAGAGGTAGGGGGGCCAGCAGGCCAGAGGTGGATGAGCGCAGTGCCCTCGTTTGGGTGTAGGGACTGATCAGAGGGACTGATTAGAGCCTGATCAGAGCCTGGAGGTACGGAGGTGTCGTTCCCCTCACGGCTCCGTAGGCAAGCACCACACATGCTGCTTCAGAGACAGTTCTTCCTTCAGACAAGCATGTTCATTTGCGCAATGTCTCTCGTTTGCACTCATCATATTTAGCTAGCAGCCTCCATGGACATTCGCTATTACTTGTGATAATTTTGTTAGCATTTTGGTAACAGACGCCCAGTGGTCTTTTTAGCATGCTTTGGCGCCCCCTTGTGTACTAAACCCGTAATAATATAAATCCCAGGATGAGAGAAGGATGGTATGACCAGTGGCGGATTTAGGCATAGGCGACATGGGCAGCATCTTGCCAGGGGCGGTATGTGGCGCCCGCACCAAAAAAACACCAAAAAAACAAACATTTGGAATGGTGACATTTGCGCAATCGCTCATTTGCACGTCACGTCAATGATATGCCACCGTGTGGGACTGTGGGTTAATTAACCTTGTCGGAGTGGGTGCCCTGATTCTAGTTTGTGAGCAAGGAAGGCTACTGCCTGGAAGGTCTCCCACTCAGAAGTACGAGATGGGGAGGGGGTGGGGGTAGGTTGACCTCAGGTCTCCCCACTGGAAGCCCAAGGTAGGGGGAGCAGGGGAATCTATCAAATAGCGCACCTCTAACTTTGTACAGTACTAATGCAATTACTTGTGCAATAATTTGGTTTGTGTGTTTCTTGTTTGAAGTGCAATAGTGTAATAATCAGGTTCTCTTCTTTATAAGTGTGTTATTCTATTTGTGTATTTGTGTTATATAGGATTTGTGCAATTTAGTTTTATTTGTGCTTTTTTTGTTAGCAATAGGGTAATGGGGTAATAATTCAATTCTCTTTTTTTATTTGTATTTATATACTACAATTTGTTTCTATTTGTCTTTGTTACTTCTTTTTGATATTTAGGAGTCTTCTTTTTTTATATATTTGTATATTTATATAGTTTTAAATGTTATGATTATTTATGTGTTGTTCCAAATGTCTGAATAAAAATGACAGTTAGTGCAGAATGGTGCTTTTTGTTTTTGTTGGGGGGGCTGAAGGGGGGGCTCGCCCAGGGAGCCATACAAGCTAGAACCGCCACTGGGTATGACGATGTGGACATCTGGATACTGCCCAACCCTAGTAGCATCCACATTAATGTAGAAGTGTTCAGAAACATATTCCATTGTTATTTACAATAAAATAGACTCCAAAATGACACAATACATTATTTACCATTCATTTCAATTGGGCACAAAATAATCTGAAACACCTCCAAAACAAACAGCAAATGCATCGAACAAATGTATAAAGTCAATGTGTGTTATGAACATGGGACCAAATACTTAACTTTTTACTACTTTAATACACATACAAGTGAATTTGTTCCAATACTTTTGGTCCCTTAAAATAGGACTATGTACAAAAAGTGCTGTCATTTCTAAACGGTTCAACCGATATGGATGAAAATACCCTCAAATTTAAGCTGACAGTCTGCACTTTAACCTCATAGACATTGTATTATTTCAAATCCAAAGTGCTGGAGTACAGAACCAAAACAAACACAAAATTGTCACTGTCCCAATACTTTTGGAGCACACTGATGTTTTTTGGGGGGAATTTTCTGCATCACTTCACTTTATTCTATTCGTACCTGCATTGAGATGTGTTCAAATGTGTTCTATTCTATTGTCTATTCTATTGCACTGGATCTGTCTTGTTTTCTGACTGAGTTCATGTCAATTTTTAGATGTTTTTCTTACTTCTTGATGTTTATTTGAGGAAAGTTCAGTATCCCTTTACTGTATTAAGCTTCAAACACTAAGCTGTTCTCTTTGACTTTGATTGAGTTTATGTCAATATGGAGATGTCTTGCTCACTTCTCTCTTTTCAACACTAGGTGGAGTCCATGCTTCTCCTCATTGTCCATCATCTCATAAAAAGGAGGAGGAATTGCAACAGCCCATACAGAACTTTCACTCAGAGGAGCACAGTGGTCTTATGGCCAAAGGGCAGAACAGAGAAGAACGCTCAGAGAGTGTACCTCAGGACTCTCAAACTCCTGAGCCATCCAACACCTCTCACAAAAGAAGCCAACGCATCAAAGCATGCTCTTTCTGTGGCAAGACTTTCACTGAAACACTTGGCTTGACAAGACACATGCGATCTCACATTGAGCAGAGATCACATCAATGCACCCAGTGTGGGCAAGACTTTGAATTCAGTGAGGACTTAGAGGAACACCAGAAGAGTAGCTGTGAGGAGAAGAAGAATGAGGATGGAGGGAACAATAACGAGAATGGCGAGGACAATGGAGATGACTACTGTGGAGAAAGTGTCCAGCAAAAAACTGAATTGAAAAAAATTCGTGATCTGCAAGTAGACCTAAAACAACATGTAAAAGGAGACACGCAAGACTGCTCCATAAAGTGCCATGTGTGCGGGAAAATAACTACTCGTATGCTGGGTTTGCGAAGGCACCTTCTACTTCACTTCAACAATGGAGCATACAAGTGCTTTGCGTGTCCAAAGACTTTTATATCAAATGCTGATTTGAGATCGCACCTGAGATCAAAAAGATCTTGCAGGGAGAAATGTTCTGATGAAGTAATTACTACCGGGCTCCACCTCAAATCTGTCCCTGGTGAGTACAAGTGTCCTTACTGTGGGGACACTTTCCAGCTCCCACATGATCAGAAAGGACACACAAAAGACTGTTCCAGAAAGTGCCATGTGTGTGGGAAAACCATCTCGAAGGTATGTGACATGCGAAGGCACATGTTAAAGCACTACAACAACGGCCCCATCAAGTGCCCGGTGTGTCCGAAGACTTTTATATTCCATACTGATTTGAAGACGCACCTGAAAATGAAAATACTTTGTAGGGAGAAATGTTCTGATGTGATGGCGAAGGAATTACTGTCTTCCGTAGATGATAGATCTAGGAATCTTTTTCATGAAACAGGTGTCATGACAAGGTGCCAACAACCAAGCTCCAGCAACACAGGTGGGCCTTCAAAGATCGGGCCTGTGTTGGGTTTGAAGAGCTTTGAAGAGTTCTTTGAAGAGCTCTCTCATGACTCCGATATCAGCATGAGTAGTGATGTTAACCTGAATAGCCTCCATGAAGACTACAGTCAGG
Organism: Salmo salar; assembly: GCF_965601325.2. Taxonomy (NCBI): domain Eukaryota; kingdom Metazoa; phylum Chordata; class Actinopteri; order Salmoniformes; family Salmonidae; genus Salmo; species Salmo salar. Next base: position 38,704,914 of record NC_138293.1, read on the forward strand.
AGGTCAGTCAATACCAACCCATAAAGGACATTGATCAATCCAACCCTGGTGAATACAAGTGTCCTCACTGTGGGGACACTTTCCAGTTCCCACATGATCTGAAAGGACACACAAAAGACTGTTCCAGAAAGTGCCATGTTTGTGGGAAAACAACTTCGAAGACATGTGACATGCGAAGGCACATGTTAAAACACTACGATGGCCCCATGAAGTGCCCGGTGTGTCCAAAGACTTTTATATTCCATACTGATTTGAAGAAGCACCTGAAAACGAAAAGACTTTGTAGGGAGAAATGTTCTGATGTAATGGTAAAGGAATTACTGTCTACAGTAGATGGTAGATGTAGGAAAAACATCAGTGAAACAGGAGTCATGACAAGGTGCCAACAATCAAACAGTTTGAAGAGCTATGAAGAGTTCTTTGAAGAGCTCACTCATGACTCAGATAAGAGCATGAGTAGTGGTGTGAACCTCTATAGCCTCCATGAAGACTACAGTCGGGAGATCAGTCAATACAAACCCATGAAGGATGTTGACCTGAATAGCCTCCACGAAGACTACAGTGATGAGATCAGTCAATACCAACCCATTTAAGGACATTGACGCAGATGAGGACAATAAGTCTTTGGATGATTCAGGGGGGAATGAGATGCCCAATTGTCACACCCTGGACGAAAGGGGCTGTGACTAAACTCAGTCAGTATCATAGATCAGACTACACCACCCTATGTTTACACTAAGAATAGGGAGCACTGAATAACAGTTCTACCATAGACAACACTGGTTCTTTTAGTTTGGGTTTGAGTAGAAGAACATGGAAGAATGGTCAATCTCAGTTTCCTTGAACCACATTAGCGTAAGCTTTTGTTCAGCACAAGATGGAGGATACACCATAAAACAAGTAACACCATCAAATAACAAAAACAGGTTTCAGTTCAGGTGGAAGGTAATACTTCCCTTAGTAAAACCAAGGCTTCTGAAGGAGCTCTGACACAGCTTCAACACAAACACAGCTTCCCTCTCACCTGCACCTTCCCCAAGGTGGCCGCACCCCAAACAGAATTATAAAGGGGCAGGGAAACACAGGGAGACAATCACATCTTTCATTTAATCACGGAGTTAACAAATACTACATTTGGAGCACCTGGGCCAAAGCATGTACAGTATAGGGCATTCGTCACACCTGTGACACAATGAAAAGGAACCAAACTCGACCAACGGCTTAACAGGGAAACACTGACCCAAGCCCTCTCCAGGATTCAATCTGAGAGAAGAATGAGATACAGGTGATACCAACCTGGTCTCAGTATTTCGTATTATTCTTTACGTAAATTCGAGACACCCCATTTAGTATGATATGTTACATTTCGAATGGTATGTACAGTTGAAGTCGGAAGTTTACATACACTTAGGTTGGAGTCATTAAAACTCGTTTTTCAACCACTCCACAATTTCTTGTTAACAAACTATAGTTTTGGCAAGTCGGTTAGGACATCTACTTTGTGTATGACACAAGTCATTTTTCCAACAATTGTTTACAGACAGATTATTTCACTTATAATTCACAGTATCACAATTCCAGTGGGTCAGAAGTTTACATACACTAAGTTGCCTGTGCCTTTAAACAGCTTGGAAAATTCCAGAAAATGATGTCATGGTTTTAGAAGCTTCTGATAGGCTAATTGACATCATTTGTGTCAATTGGAGGTGTACCTGTGGATGTATTTCAGGCCTACCTTCAAACTCAGTGCCTCTTTGCTTGACATCATGGGAAAATCAAAAGAAATCAGCCAAGACCTAAGAAAAATAATTGTAGACCTCCACAAATCTGGTTCATCCTTGGGAGCAATTTCCAAATGCCTGAAGGTACCACGTTCATCTGTACAAACAATAGTATGCAAGTATAAACACCATTGGACCACACAGCCATCATACCGCTCAGGAAGGAGATGTGTTCTGTCTCCTAGAGATGAACGTACTTTGGTGCGAAATGTGCAAATCAATCCCAGAACAACAGCAAAGGACCTTGTGAAGATGCTGGAGGAAACAGGTACAAAAGTATCTGTATCCACAGTAAAACGAGTCCTATATCGACATAACCTGAAAGGCCGCTCAGCAAGGAAGAAGCCACTGCTCCAAAATTGCCATAAAAAAGCCAGACTACGGTTTGCAACTGCACATGGGACAAAGATTGTACTTTTTGGAAAAATGTCCTCTGGTCTGATGAAACAAAAATAGAACTGTTTGGCCATAATGACCATCATTATGTTTGGAGGAAAAAGGGGGAGGCTTGCAAGCCGAAAAACACCATCCCAACCGTGCAGCACAACATCCCAACCGTGAAGCACGGGGGTGGCAGCATCATGTTGTGGGGGTGCTTTGCTGCAGGAGGGACTGGTGCACTTCACAAAATAGATGGCACCATGAGGAGGAAAATTATGTGGATATATTGAAGCAACAACTCAAGACATCAGTCAGGAAGTTAAAGCATGGTCGCAAATGGGTCTTCCAAATGAACAGTGACCCCAAACATACTTCCAAAGTTGTGGCAAAATGGCTTAAGGACTACAAAGTCAAGATATTGGAATGGCCATCACGAAGCCCGACCTCAATCCTATAGAAAATTTGTGGGCAGAACTGAAAAAGCGTGTGCAAGCAAGGAGGCCTACAAACCTGACTCAGTTACACCAGCTCTGTCAGGAGGAATGGGCCAAAATTCAGCCCACTTATTGTGGGAAGCTTGTGGAAGGCTACCCAAAACGTTTGACCCAAGTTAAACAATTTAAAGGCAATGCTACCAAATACTAATTGAGTGTATGTAAACGTCTGACCCACTGGGAATGTGATGAAAGAAATAAAAGCTGAAAAAAATTATTCTCTCTACTCTTATTCTGACATTTCACATTCTTAAAATAAAGTGGTGATTCTAACTGACCTAAGACAGTGAATTTTTACTTGGATTAAATGTCATGAATTGTGAAAAACTGAGTTTAAATGTATTTGGCTGAGGTGTATGTAAACTTCTGACTTCAACTGTATTTGAATGTCCATCATCCATTTCATATGATATGTTACGAATAACAATTCTTATATGTTATGGATTTGCAAAACTTAAAATATTTGTAACAAATTTGCAAAATGTACAATATGTTACGAATATGCAAAACGGATGATATGTTACGAATTCCAATTTGTTGTGGCTGACATTAGCTAGGTGGCTAATGCTAATGTTTGCTAGCTGGAAAACGTAGGCCAGGGTTTAGGTTTAGGAGTTAGGTTAAAGGGTTAAGTTTAGGGTTAGCTAACATGCAAAGTAGCTAAAAAGTAGTAAGTAGATGAAAAGTTGCCAAAATGCTAAACTTATCCATGATTATATTCAAACATGCAATCTTTGGGTTGCTAGATGTTTGTGTTATACCCCCACCCATCCACCCTGACCAACCACCCTCCTTCCATTTTTTTTCGTCAAGTAATCTTCTGTCTTACGTAACCATGCCAAAACCTTAATTTCAGGGTCACAGATTTTACATTTAGTATGTTATGTCTAGTCTATGAGACCAGGCTGGTGATACCAGTAACTACAGTAGATACAACTAACTATACTAAAGGCACAATCATTTGAGGTTGACATTTATTTACAGAAACAACTTCCCTATATGTCTTTGTTTTTTTTGTAGATATTGTTATAGTATAGGTTAGGTAGTTAAGTTGTAGGAACACAAAATAAAAAGGGGGAAAGAAATATAAAACGTTTGGAAAATTTCAGGAAAATACATAGTCGTGACTATGTGAGTTAAAAAATCTATTTTCTTTTTGGAGGATGTGTTATGGGGAAGGTGTTTGTTATTTAAGTAAGCATGAACACACTTGGACACTACACTGGCATTTCCACACTCCATCCCCAGGGGGCAGCAGCAACTGGGTCCAGGTGCTGAGCAAGGCTTTGATAAACCCACAGGTGCAGGTAATCAGGAGGATTTTCAAACCGTGAGAGTGAGGTGGCTAGTAGCCTGCCATTTTTTGTTTGAGTTACCTTTTTAGTTTTGGGCATGCTTTACTGTACTATCGTTTTTGTATATATTTATTTTCTCACCATGAACTGGACAAGTCAAGAATCAGCTTGGGCTGCCGACCCAAGGAATCATTACTGAGCTGGACCAAGGTAAGGTTGCTGTCTCTAGGGGGCACATGCAAACAACACAGTTTGTATACTCTTACTTATTACATAAATGCACACATTACATCAGGTTACAGACTATTTAGCTAGGCCTAGGACCCCTAGACATAACGAGTGTAGCAAAATCAGTAGGGTAGTTAATCGGTTTCATAACATAATTGGAGCTCGTCCAGGCATAAATGTTGGCATTTTCGGTGCTCATGTGGGGCAGGTGTTAAGTCTGGGTGGATTTGAACCGGTTTCGTATTGTGGTGCATTTGTTGAGAAAGTTTGTAGCAAGTGTTTGTGTTGAGCTCGCATGCTAGGAGAGGTTTCCAGTAGCGCTAGTGTGGTTTTCAGTTTGTTAGTTAGCAAGATAGCTGATATTATTGGTCAACAAGACATTTTGGGCTGTCGGCCAAGAGGTTAGTCCAATTGTTTCCAGCTGGTATTCGTTATCTACTGTAGGGCTGGTGAGTGTTTTGCTCGTGGGCCGGAACATTTTCTGTTGAGTTAATTACTACTTAATTACCAAGTTTTTCTTTGGTAAACTGTTGAATATTTGCCTGTTGAAAACCACAACTTCCTACTAAGTCCCACTGTTTGTGCTGCTTGATTTGATTTCTCTCACAAAAAAATGGAATTCAAATAATTGAATCAGTCAATTCGTTTTTTTAAACTGAAAATAAACCAACATTTCGGCTAATCCCTCAGCACTAGTGTACATATTGGTATCTTAGTTAAGGAAGTTTTATTAAAATAAAAAATAAAGATTAAAAGTTTGAAAAAATTCTGGAAAATAGATAGATAGTGGTGACTGAGGTTTTCTTATCTTGTTGGGCCAGGTGTTCTGGAATATGTTTGGTAGTTAAGTAAGTAGGCCGATGACCTCTGGACATCATGAGTGTAGCAAAATCAGTAGGCTAGTTAATCGTTCGTAACAATGTGTAGGAATAGGAATATGGCTGTAGCTCTCCTAAACCTGGGCCCCTATTCTCAGAGTAGGAGTGTTGATCTATGATCAGTTTTGCCTTTCAGATCATAATAAATAAAATAGGGAGGACCTGATCCTAGATCAGCACTCATACTCTAAGATAAACTTTAGAAGGCAAATGAAGCATCAACATGTTGCTGTACAGAATTCCATCGCCACCCTCCGTACACAACACTTGGCACTGAAGTCAACTGTACTGACAGACCAAGCTTGTGACTGAGAAACAATTGACTTAACATAATAATAATATCCATTTAGCAAATGCTTTTATCCAAAGTGACTTAGTGAGGGTGACTTCACCGCATGATGGCTACTAGTTCCAGCCAGCTAGTTTCACAAACACTACATTCGCCTCCTAGTAGCCTACTAGAGCCAACTGCAATCCAAGTTAGGGCAGAGTCAGTTCTGTGCCACCCGGAATGAAAACTCTTGGTTGGCTCTGGACTGAGCTGGTGACATTTGTTTTTGTTTTTACTAAATCCCATCTTTCCCCTTTCTCTGCCTCTCTTTATCATTATCCACTTTTATAACATGATTATAATACTTATCATGTATTGTCACTATACACTTTGGATAAAAGCTATGGGTTGCCGCTGGACCGGGCTGAAGCAACCATCGTTTTTCGTTTGTTCTTTTTGAACTATCGGACGCAAACTCTTGGTTGGCTCTCGACTGAGCTAAAGTGACATTCCTTTTTTTGTTTGTTTTTGTTTTTACTTTACGTCAAAATGTGACAACTATATATCTCTTCGTTCTCCTTTCTGTCCCTCTATATCATTATTATCCACTTTTATAGCATGTTTATAATACTTAAATATTATGTAAAGTCACTGTACACTTTAAGTTACTTTGGATAAAAGCATCTACGACTTGGAATTATCTACATGTTTATACATCTTGTTTTCAAGTTCACATTGGTGTGATACATTTAATGTATTAAAGAAGAAAAATGAAAAAGCGTGGCTTTGGAGAGTGCATTTTTATGACTAATATATACAGTGCGGTGGCGGTCGGTGCCGTTTCATATTCCATTCACCCAGTTCCTTGTAATTTTCCCTATACCCATCATGATGTTGCTACAACCTAGCCTATGAATGAAAGTTTACAACGTAGGTGCACACAGGTCGAGAGAAAAATTTGAGGCGCTGGACAGTGACACATGGACAGACTGTCACGCATTCAATACCGCCATGCACACTCGTGCCTACATCTAGCTGATCTAGGGTGTAATCATTAGTTGCAAACGAGAGTTTCTATTGGACAAATTCAGATATGTTATCCCCTTCCGTTTGCTTCTATTTAATAAATGTTTTTCAACAATCGGCGGAATGAATACATCCCTGATCACAGGTAAAAACAGTTCACTTTCATAGCTGCCACGTATTCCGTCTCGCATCTACATGCTCTCCTCCTCTCACCTTTTCCCTTCGCTTGTGGACTTCAATGTGCAACAGATCAGCTGTATATGACCAGGCAAAAAAACCTTTCCAAGTAAAACCATATCATAACCGCTTCCCACAGCCTACATCATTGTCACCATATTAGCTAAAGTAATGTCATAGTCAACATAGCTAATAGAACTAACACGTTAGTAAACCCGTTACAAGCTCTATTTTCATCTCATCTGACCATAGCACCGCCTGAAGTTTGCTAAATGGCTTTGGCACTTGGATTGGAACCAGTGCTTTGATCAAATTACATGAAAATAGAGGCCTTTGGCCACACACACCAGCAGTGAGTTTGTCATTCAAAAGAACAATGCATAGGCAGAAAATACCTCAACCCTACTGTAAAATATGGTGGTGGAGCTTTGATGTTATGGGGCTATTTTGCTACAGCTGGTCCTGGGGCCCTTGCTAAGGTCAACAGCATCATGAACTTTACCAAGTACCAGGACATTTAGCCAAAAACCTAGATGCCTCTGCCAGGAGGCTGAAAGTTGGCCGCAAGTGGATCTTCCAGCAAGACAACCCATGTCTACCTCAGATCAGCCTTTCAGAATAGTACTAAAAACAAAATAAATGAACAAAAAATAACCCATATTAACATATGTAGCCTGCAAAACAAGGTTCATGAAATTGACAATTTACTAACATCAGAATATTTTTATATTCTAGCCATCTCTGAAACACACATAATTCCTTTGATGCAGTAGTAGCTATACATGGTTATACAGGAAAGATGGAAATGCAAATGAAGGTGGTGTTGCTATATACACTGAACAAAAATATAAACGCAACATGCAACAATTAGAAAGATTTTACTGAGTTACAGTTCACATAAGGAAATCAGTCAACTGAAATACATACATTAGGACCTAATCTATGGATTTCACAACTGGGAATAGATAGCTTTAAAAAAAAAAAAAAAAGGTAGTGGTGTAGATCAGAAAACCAGTCAGTATCTGTTGTGACCACCATTTCCCTCATGCAGCGCGACACATCTCCTTCGCGTAGAGTTGATCAGGCTGTTGATTATGGCCTGTGGAATGTTGTCCCATTCCTATTCAATGGCTGTGCGAAGTTGCTGGATATTGGAGGGAACTGGAACATGCTGTCGTACACGTCGACCCAGAGGATCCCTAACATGCTCAATGTCTGGTGAGTATGCAGGAAATGGGAGAACTGGGTGTGCAGACTATTTCAGCTTCCAGGAATTGTGTACAGATCCTTGTGACATGGGGCCGTGCATTATCATGCTGAAACATGAGGTGATGGCAGCGAATAAATGGCACAACAATGGGCTTCAGGATCTCATCTCGGTATCTCTGTGCATTGAAATTGCCGTCGATAAAATGCAATTGTGTTCGTTGTCTATAGCTTATGCCTGCCAATACCATAAACCCACCGACACCATAGGGGACTCTGTTCACAACGTTGACATCAGCAAACCCCTCGCCCACACATCTGCCATCTGCCCGGTACAGTTGAAACCAGGACTCATCCGTGAAGAGCATACTTCTCCAATGTGCCAGTGGCCATCGAAGGTGAGCATTTGCACACTGAAGTCGGTTACGACGCCGAACTGCGGTCAGGTCAAGACCCTGGTGAGGATGACAAGCATGCAGATGAGCTTCCCTGAGACAGTTTCTGACAGTTTGTGCAGAAATTCTTCAGTTGTGCAAACCTACAGTTTCATTAGCTGTCTGGGTGGCTGGTCTCAGACGATCCTGCAGGTTAAGAAGCCAGATGTGGAGGTCCTTGGCTAGCATGGTTACACATGGTCTGCGGTTGTGAGGCAGGTTCGACGTACTGCCAAATTCTCTAAAATGACGACGGAGGTGGCTTATGGTAGAGAAATTAACATTCAATTCTCTGGCAACAGCTCTGGTGGACATTCCTGCAGTCAGCATTGCAATTACACGCTCCCTCAAAACTTGAGACATCTGTGGCATTGTGTTGTGTGACAGAACTGCACATTTTAGAGTGGCCTTTTATTGTTCCCAGCACAAGGTGCAAGTGTGTAATGATCATGCTGTTTAATCAGCTTCTTGATATGCCACACCTGTCAGGTGGATGGATTATCTTGGCAAAGGTGAAATGCTCACTAACAAGGATGTAAACAAATTTGTGCAGAAAATTTGAGAGAAATAAGCTTTTTGTGCGTATGGAACATTTTTGGGATCTTTTATTTCAGTTCATGAAACATGGGACCAACACTTTACATGCTCTTTTTTTTCAGTGTATGTCCAGAGTCATATTCCTGTTAGGCTGAAAGACAATCTCGTCACATGATGGCTACAGGTTCATCTGCCTTACGTGAAGCCTATTCTCGTAGGAAGTTGCTAAAAGTCAGTATTTGGACTATATGTGTGAAATGTATGTGATATCAACAGAGGTATATATTCTGGGTGACATAAAAATTGACTGGTTGTCATCAAGCTGTCCACTCAAAAAAAGCTTTAAGCTGTAACTGTAAGGTTCATTTTTTCTTTCCTTAGTCAATCTTGTGTTCTTTTTCTTTGTGTTCTGGAACGTAGTCCTGTTTCTTTGTATTCTGGAACATAGCCCCATCTTTCATTTTTGTTCATTGATTTCACCTGTGTTTGTTTCTCCCGTGGTCTCATCAGCTCCCTATTTAGTTCAGTTCTTTCTGTTTGTATGGTTGTGAGGTATTGTTTGTTTTTAACTGCCTACCTGTGTTTGACCACTGCCTGCCTGCGACCACGATTCCTGCCTTCTGCGAAGGCTTAATAAACATCTGCCGCGCTCTGCGCGTGAATCTACACCTTTTTCTCCCTGAGTATTCATTACAGTCACTGATGCCTGCAATCTGGTTCAGGTTATCAGTCAACCAACCAGGATTTTTACAAACAGAACAAGAAATAAATCATGCATGTGTAAATCTTCTCTAAAGTAGTATCCAAATAAAATGTTATTTGTCACATGCTCCGAATACAACAGTGAAATGCCAGCATTGCAGTTTTAAGAAAATAGAGTTCAGAAAATATTTACTAAATAAATAAAGTAAAAAAAAGTAATACAATAAAATAACGAGGCTATATACAGGGCGTACTGGTAGTGAGTCAATGTGCGGTGGTACAGGTTAATTGAGGTAATTTGTACATGTAGATAGGGGTAAAGTGACTATGCTTAGATAATAAACAGCAAATTATAGGCAAATAGTCTGGGTGGCCATTTCATTGATTGTTCAGCAGTATTATGGCATGGGGGGTAGAAGCTGTTAAGGAGCCTTTTGGACCTAGACTTGGTGCTCCGGTACTGCTTGCCGTGCGGTAACAGAGAGAACAGTCTATGACTTGAAACTTTAACAAACTTGAAGCATTTATGAAATTGCTCCTTCCTGTTACTGATAGGCATGCGCCCATCAAGAAACTGACCGTTAGAACCGCCAAATCCCCATGGATAGATGATGAATTGAAACTGTATGGCTGAGAGGGAAGAGGCAAAGGGAATAGCAAATAAGTCTGAAACACAGCACATTCTCAAACATACAGTAAATTAAGAAATCACTTAACTAAGCTTAACAAAAAGAAAAACTATACTATGGAACAAATATAAATTATATAAAGAATGACAGTAAAATGCTCTGGAGTGCCTTAAATGAAATTGTAGGCAAAAAAGTTAACTCTGCTCCATCTTTCATTGAGGCAGATGGCTTGCCAACCACTTTAATAACTTTTTTGTTGACACGATTAGCATACTTAGGCATGACATGCAAAGAACAAACGCTGAGCATTCATATTCATGCGTAACAGACCAAATAATTAATTACAAGCACTGTAGTTTTGAGTTCTGCAAAGTTGGTGTTATTAAAGAGGTGAAAAATGTGTTGCCATCTATCAATAAGGACAAGCCACCTGGTACCAACAACCTGGGTGGTAGGTAAATTGCTGAAGTTGGTAGTGGAATACATTGCGACTTTTGTTTGCCACATCTTCAATTTAAGCCTAGAAGATGATGTGTGCCCTCAGGACTGGAGGGGGGCAAAGGTCATTCCGCTGCCCAAGAATAGCAAAGCACCCTTTAATGGTTCAAACAGCCAACCAATCAGCTCGTTACTGGTGCTTAGCGAACTTTTGGAAAAAATGTTTGACCAAATACCTTCGGTTTGACAAATTATTTTGACCAATTATTTTATAGAAAACTAAATTAACAAACTTTCAGCATGCTTATAGGGAAGGGCACTCAACATGCTTAACACTGACACAAATGACTGATGATTGGCTGAAAGAAATTAATAATAAGATTTTGGGAGATGTTTTGTTAGATTTCAGTTTTTGATATCATTGATCATAACCTATTGCTGAAAAAACGTAGGTATTTTATTAGCATCCATATTAGCTGTTGCAAAAGCAGCAGCTACTCTTCCTGGGGTCCACGCAAAACATTACATAATACAGAACATTAATAGACAAGAACAGCTCAAAGACAGAACTAAATACATTTTTTTATGGATGGAAAGTTACCTACAGTGAGGGAAAAAAATATTTGATCCCCTGCTGATTTTGTACGTTTTCCCACTGACAAAGAAATGATCAGTCTATAATTTTAATGGTAGGTTTATTTGAACAGTGAGAGACAGAATAACAACAACAAAAATCCAGAAAAACACATGTCAAAAATGTTATAAATTGATTTGCATTTTAATGAGGGAAATAAGTATTTGACCCCCTCTCAATCAGAAACATTTCTGGCTCCCAGGTGTCTTTTATACAGGTAACGAGCTGAGATTAGGAGCACACTCTTAAAGGGAGTGCTCCTAATCTCAGTTTATTACCTGTATAAAAGACACCTGTCCACAGAAGCAATCAATCAATCAGATTCCAAACTCTCCACCATGGCCAAGTCCAAAGAGCTCTCCAAGGATGTCAGGGACAAGATTGTAGACCTACACAAGGCTGGAATGGGCTACAAGACCCATCGCCAAGCAGCTTGGTGAGAAGGTGACAACAGTTGGTGCGATTATTTGCAAATGGAAGAAACACAAAAGAACTGTCAATCTCCCTCGGCCTGGGGCTCCATGCAAGATCTCACCTCGTGGAGTTGCAATGATCATGAGAACGGTGAGGAATCAGCCCAGAACTACACAGGAGGATCTTGTCGATGATATCAAGGCAGCTGGGACCATAGTCACCAAGAAAACAATTGGTAACACACTACGCCGTGAAGGACTGAAATCCTGCAGCACCCGCAAGGTCCACCTGCTCAAGAAAGCACACATACATTCCCGTCTGAAGTTTGCCAATGAACATCTGAATGATTCAGAGGACAATTGGGTGAAAGTGTTGTGGTCAGATGAGACCAAAATGGAGCTCTTTGGCATCAACTCGCCGTGTTTTGAGGAGGAGGACTGCTGCCTATGACCCCAAGAACACCATCCCCACCGTCAAACATGGAAGTGGAAACATTATGCTTTAGGGGTGTTTTTCTGCTAAGGGGACACAACTTCACCGCATCAAAGGGACGATGAACGGGGCCATGTACCGTCAAATCTTGGGTGAGAACCTCCTTCCCTCAGCCAGGTTATTGAATATGGATCATAGATGGGTATTCCAGCATGACAATGACCCAAAACACATGGCCAAGGCAACAAAGGAGTGGCTCAAGAAGAAGCACATTAAGGTCCTGGAGTGGCCTAGCCAGTCTCCAGACCTTAATCCCATAGAAAATCTGGCTGAAGGTTCGAGTTGCCAAACGTCAGCCTCAAAACCTTAATGACTTGGAGAAGATCTGCAAAGAGGAGTGGGACAAAATCCCTCCTGAGATGTGTGCAAACCTGGTGGCCAACTACAAGAAACATCTGACCTCTGTGATTGCCAACAAGGGTTTTGCCACCAAGTACTAAGTCATGTTTTGCAGAGGGGTCAAATACTTATTTCTCTCATTAAAATGCAAATCATTTTGTAACATTTTTGACATGCGTTTTTCTGGATTTTTTTGTTGTTGTTATTCTGTCTCTCACTGTTCAAATAAACCTACCATTAAAATGATTGACTGATCATTTCTTTGTCAGTGGGCAACGTACAAAATCAGCAGGAGATCAAATACTTTTTCCCCTCACTGTAAGCGGGTCAGATAGACCCTAAAAGGGCAGAAGCTGCTGTTTACAAACTATGAATAAAAACTATGGTTCAATGGTTAAATAGCCTTCATTTTTTTAAAACATACATGTAAATGCCAAGAATTAATACCTATCATTCTTAAATAATATATATCTATATACAAACATCACATTGAATATTCAACTCCCCTTCAAAAAAGTTCCATGAGGATGGATTCACAGATTATCTATTAGCTGCTCGGTATTCCGCTGTTCTGGGCTGTTGGCTGGTGTTTGGAGTTAGGGTAAGGCCATTAGTACAGAACCGTAGAATAGAATCTGTTTCATCTGCTCCTCCGAAGTCGTTCAGAGTCCCTAATGCATCATGTACCCCTGTTTGTTGGCTGTCAGCTGTAAACACAAAAATAGCTTTCAAAATAGGGTGCCCACTTTTTGTTTTTAATGTATAAATATTTTTATGGATTTTATTTTGGGATTTACGTTGGAAATAGTGTGATGGTGAAGGGCTACGTAAAGGACCGGGCGCAGTTTGCTTCTGAGAATCCCCGTCTAACGAAGGCTGTTCCAAATCAATTAAGCCCAGGTAGCCTCTGGGTATCATACAGACGTTAGATAATATTAACATGTATTTATACTATATATATATATATATATATATATATATATATATATATATATATATATATATATATTTTAACTTATAAGAATACATGCATTTGACATATTACCTAAAAAATCATTGTCCATCCGTTTTAGAATATCGGTAAAAAAAACAACAACATATAACTCCTGTTTAATATTACAATAATATCAAATTGTATTATCCAAACAATTCCCTGAAAATATCTAACGCCTTCAAATGTAATACACTGCTCAAAAAAATTAAGGGAACACTTAAACAACACAATGTAACTCCAAGTCAATCTCACTTCTGTGAAATCAAACTGTCCACTTAGGAAGCAACACTGATTGACAATAAATGTCACATGCTGTTGTGCAAATGGAATAGACAACAGGTGGAAATTATAGGCAATTAGCAGACACCCCCAATAAAGGAGTGGTTCTGCAGGTGGTGACCACAGACCACTTCTCAGTTCCTAGGCTTCCTGGCTGATGTTTTGGTCACTTTTGAATGCTGGCGGTGCTTTCACTCTAGTGGTAGCATGAGACGGAGTCTACAACCCACACAAGTGGCTCAGGTAGTGCAGCTCATCCAGGATGGCACATCAATGCGAGCTGTGGCAAGAAGGTTTGCTGTGTCTGTCAGCGTAGTGTCCAGAGCATGGAGGCACTACCAGGAGACAGGCCAGTACATCAGGAGACGTGGAGGAGGCCGTAGGATGGCAACAACCCAGCAGCAGGACCGCTACCTCCGCCTTTGTGCAAGGAGGAGCAGGAGGAGCACTGCCAGAGCCCTGCAAAATGACCTCCAGCAGGCCACAAATGTGCATGTGTCTGCTCAAACGGTCAGGAACAGACTCCATGAGGGTGGTATGAGGGCCCGACGTCCACAGGTGGGGGTTGTGCTTACAGCCCAACACCGTGCAGGACGTTTGGCATTTGCCAGAGAACACCAAGATTGGCAAATTCGCCACTGGCGCCCTGTGCTCTTCACAGATGAAAGCAGGTTCACACTGAGCACGTGACAGAGTCTGGAGACGCCGTGGAGAACGTTCTGCTGCCTGCAACATCCTCCAGCATGACCGGTTTGGCAGTGGGTCAGTCATGAGGAGATCCCTCAGGAGACCATCCGTCACCTCATCAGGAGCATGCCCAGGCGTTGTAGGGAGGTCATACAGGCACGTGGAGGCCACACACACTACTGAGCCTCATTTTGACTTGTTTTAAGGACATTACATCAAATTTGGATCAGCCTGTAGTATGGTTTTCCACTTTAATTTTGAGTGTGACTCCAAATCCAGACCTCCATGGGTTGATAAATTGGATTTCCATTTATTATTTTTGTGTGATTTTGTTGTCAGCACATTCAACTATGTAAAGAAAAAAGTATTTAATAAGATTATTTCTTTCATTCAGATCTAGGATGTGTTATTTTAGTGTTCCCTTTATTTTTTTGAGCAGTGTATATTATTTTCACTAACTCACCTTCAGAAAGCTCCATTAGGATGGATTCACAGATGATCTTTTAGCTGTTTTGGGCTGATAACTCTTCTGGCTGTTGGCCTGGTGTCTGGAGTTGCGCTTTAGCCTTTCGTACAGAATGGCTAGTATCCGTTTCACTAGTCTCGCTCCACCGTCGTGTCTCTAACGAGAGATATTCTGCAATGAGTTTACAGAGCGGGGGTGCCGTTTTTTCGGGCGACATCCTGTATGCAAAATTGGTCATATAAAGTACCCCCGAATGTCTAGAGACCCAAAAATCACAGGCGGGTGTCTCGACATATTCTGTCTGCCGGTATTGCATTTATGCTTCATAGCACAGCTTGGGGGGCGCTGATTAGAAATAACATATGTTTTAAACCGTAGGAGGTTGTCTAGACAAGATATATTCTGCCAGGGTTGTTTGACTTTTTAGCCTCCCACATCCTTGGGGGTGAGATAAATACTTATTTGAAAGGCTTGTGTGGTAATAAAAATGAAAGTGCCCAAACCCAATTGAAGAGACGCACACCCAATCCTAAACAGCCTCCCTACTAGCCTTTTGGTTTCAAAAGCCTCCCATGCAGAGACACACACCCCCCCACCCCCTTTTTGTTTTGAAACACACACACATACATGCCCCGCACACGCACACGCACGCACACGTCTTTCCGGAATCCTTTTTTCTCCGGGACGGGCATGTTGATAGAGCGAAAAGACAGAGTCCCTTCGTTAAACGTGAGATACAGCTTTAAAACCATTTATTTAATTCATAATATTTAGTACAGCCCTTTTTAAAACAGCTTATAATTATTTAAACATTTTTACTATTCCTTTCTTACAGATAAAGGGCCCTGTTATAGGGTTGTCCCTGACCCCCGTCAGTTTCCAATTCCCCCTCGTCAAGACAGGCTCTCTTGCTCGCAGGATATCCCACACACGCTCCAGCCTGGTTCCGTAAGTTTTCACTCCATGGATAGATCAAACGTCTTGCATGTAGACTCTGGGTATGTCTTAAGGATAGAAACGGCCAGCGACGTAATTGTTCACGATTTTGGAAAAGACTGTCCAGCTTATTCATCAGGGTTATGAATATAGGGTAATCCCTCCATTTAAAGCTAAACACAGGCATAAAAAAAGTTTACATCCTTGCAGGCTTTGGAAAATACATATGAACTGACAGACTTCGTCGCATTTGTACTATGAAATTGTTCACATGCTAAAATTGTCACTTTGGAGTCGGGGCTATACGCCATTGAAGAGATACTTATGGCTTTCAAATCATTGCGCCTGCACACATGCTCTCCCAATGCATAGCCTGGCACGGTTGTACCATTCAGGGCCTGTTCAATTTTACAGAGCGCTATCTGTATCTTAAGCCATTCTCTCATAAGCAGGGCAGGAGAAAAACTCCCGGGTTTTGCATGATAAAGGGGTTTGGGACCGCTGTCTGTGAAAATCTTCACAGTTGAATCCTCAGGTTGGAATATGTAAGTCATATGGCCATCACTCGTATCCAAAACTCCTTTAAAACATTCAGGGGCCTCATACAAAATGTCCACGATGCTTTTATCATTGGGTTCGCGACAAGAGGCGCATAGTACCCCGAGAATTGGCCTAGGAGACATAATTGTCTGTGTAATGTTCAGGGTTTTATTTAAAAAAATGTTGTATAGTGTTCTGGGGCCGCATGTGTGTCTGGGGCGTATTTATAATGCTTCTGCCGCCAACACAACCCCCCCCCCCCCACATTCCTAATTCATAGACAACAACCCTAAGAGCAATAAAATAGGTGGGGTGTGGGGGTCATCCTCTTTGAAATGTTCAAACACAACCCCCCCAGTTCAACGAGGTCCCTACACATCAATCATCATGACCAGTTCAAAGGAATAGATGCAATATAGATATAAAATAACACACACTCTAACACGTGACAGAACAGGATGCAACTATATGGCCCTAACCACGTGACACCTTCCCGCCAGGATGTCCTGACCGATGCCCTTATTTGGGCATGTACGCGTCATCCGGATCATAAATCACAATTTTGACCGATGCCGTCTACTTTATTCTCTCTACTGTCCATTGCAAATTAGTCTGGCATAATGTCTCTTATCTGGTCCTCATCTCTGCTGTCACATCCAACCTGGAGCGATATTTGGTTTGAATGCAAACGAGAGAAATGAATCCAGCTTCACACATATGAGCTGTTGAAGGGTACCATGAGTTGTATGGTGCTTTCAAGACAAGTGGGAACTCAGAAAAATACGAGGTCAAATCATGACGTCAGTGATCTTCAGGTCGGAAAGTCATAGTTCCAGAAAGAGGCTTGAGTTCCAGAGTTGGAATTCCGAGTTGGATGACCGTTCAAAGCAATTTTTCCCAGTCAGAGCTCGTTTTTTTTACGATTTCCCAGTTGTCTTCAACACACTGAAGTCGGAAGTCTGAGATTTCTGAATTCCCAGTTCCAAGTTCCCAGTTGTTTATTTATTCCTTTTGTGTCAGGAACCAAAACTCCTCCATAGTGACTCATGAATGCTTGTCTGCAGCATTCGGTCACATGACAGCTCGATCATCTGTTCAATTTCACTTACCGGCATGTCAACTGAGCCAGGATCACAGTCAAACAGATTGGGAAGTAGGTCCCAAAGTGGTCTTCCAAGCGTTGGAAGTGAGCAATCATCATTGGTGTGGGACACTTACCGATGCTGTTATTTAAAATGTTGTACCCCTTTTCTTCCCAATTTTATGATATCCACTTGTTAGTTACCATCTTATCCAATCGCTGCAACTCCCTTACGGACTCGGGAGAGGCGAAGGTCAAGAGTCATGTGTCCTGCGAAACACAACCCGCCAAGCTGCATTGCTTCTTGACACACTGCTCACTTAATCCGGAACCCGTAAAGCTGGCGACCAAAGTCAGTGTGCATGCACCCGGCCCGCCACAGGAGTCGCTAGAGCGTGATGGGACAAGGACATCCCGGCCGGCCAAACCCTCCCCTAACCCAGACGACGCTGGGCCAATTGTGCGCAGCCTCATGGGTCTCCTGGTTGTGGCCGGCTGCGACACAGCCTGGGATCGAACCTGGATGTGTAGTGGCGGCTCTAGCACTGTAATACAGTGCCTTAGACCGCTGCGTAAAAATTCCTTGTCTTAGGTCAGTTAGTATCACCACTTCATTTTAAGAATGTGAAATGTCAGAATAATAGTAGAGAGAATGATTTATTTCAGATTTTATTTCTTTCATCACATTCCCAGTGGGTCAGAAGTTACATACACTCAATTATTATTTGGTAGCATTGCCTTTCAATTGTTTAACTTGGGTCAAAGGTTTTGGGTAGCCTTCCACAAGCTTCTCACAATAAGTTGGTTGAATTTTGGTCCATTCCTCCTGACAGAGCTGGTGTAACTGAATCAGGTTTGTTGGCCTCCTTGCTCGCACACGCTTTTTCAGTTCTGCCCACAAATTTTCTATAGGATTGAGGTCAGGGCTTTGTGATGTCTAGTCCAATACCATGACTTTGTTGTCTTTAAGCCATTTTGCCACAACTTTGGAAGTATGCTTGGGGTCATTTTCCATTTGGAACACCCATTTGCGACCAAGCTTTAACTTCCTGACTGATATCTTGAGATGTTGCTTCAATATATCCACATAATTGTCCTTCCTCATGATACCATCTATTTTGTGAAGTGCACCAGTCTCTCCTGCAGCAAATCGCCCACACAACATGATGCTGCCACTCCTGTGCTTCACGGTTGGGATGGTGTTCTTCGGCTTGCAAGCCTCCCCCCTTTTCCTCCAAACATAACGATGGTCATTATGGCCAAACAGTTCTATTTTTGTTTCATCAGACCAGAGGACATTTTTCCAAAAAGTACGATCTTTGTCCCCATGTGCAGTTGCCAACCGTAGTCTGGCTTTATGGTGGTTTTGGAGCTGTGGCTTTTTCCTTGCTGAGCGGCCTTTCAGGTTATGTTGATATTGGACTCGTTTTACTGTGGATGTAGATACTTTTGTACCTGTTTCCTCCAGAATCTTCACAGGGTCCTTTGCTGTTGTTCTGGGATTGATTTGCTCTTTTCACAACAAAGTACGTTCATCTCTAGGAGACAGAACGCGTCTCCTTCCTGAGCGTTATGACGGCTGCGTGGTCCAATGGTGTTTATACTTGCGTACTATTGTTTGTATACATGAACGTGGTACCGTCAGGCATTTGGAAATTGCTCCCAAGGATGAACCAGACTTTTGGAGGTCTACACTTTTTTTTCTGGGGTCTTGGCTGATTTCTTTTGATTTTCCCATGATGTCAAGCAAAGAGGCACTGAGTTTGAAGGTAGGCCTTGAAATACATCCACAGGTACACCTCCAATTGAGTCAAATGATGTCAATTAGCCTATCAGAATTATACTAAAGCCATGACAACATTTTCTGGAATTTTCCAAGCTGTTTAAAGGCACAGTCAACATGTATGTACACTTCTGACGCACTGGAATTGTGATACTGTGAATTACAAGTTAAATAATCTGTCTGTAAACATTTGTTGGAAAAATTACTTGTGTCATGCACAAAGTAGATGTCCTAACCGACTTGTCAAAACTATAGTTTGTTAACAAGAAATTTGTGGAGAGGTTAAAAAATATGTTTTTGTGACTCCAACCTAAGTGTAACTTCAACTGTATACCACAGGTATTAGTAAAAGGGTGTCGTAAAACATTACTCAAACCCACATCAGTGCATCTTCCTTTTTTTCCAGAAACATATACACATTTGATCAACAAGCAATGTCAATTCACGAATTCATCCCTGTTCCAATCTGGTCAATAGTGAAATATCAAAACAACACCAAGAACTCAGTGAGTCAGCCTCTGTCTTTGGTCCATTGAACATCACCTCTGAATAGTCCGTCTTTCTGGAGACCTGCACTGTGTCATTAGCTCCTGTCACACTCCCAGTACCTGGTATCAAATAAACATCCTCACTAATGTCACACTCCCAGTACCTGGTATCAAATAAACATCCTCACTACTGTCACACTCCCAGTACCTGGTGTCACAGAAACATCCCCACTACTGTC
The DNA here is from genome assembly GCF_965601325.2 of Salmo salar. Lineage (NCBI taxonomy): Eukaryota > Metazoa > Chordata > Actinopteri > Salmoniformes > Salmonidae > Salmo > Salmo salar. Next base: position 38,724,763 of record NC_138293.1, read on the forward strand.
ACACTCCCAGTACCTGGTGTCACAGAAACATCCCCACTACTGTCACACCCCCAGTACCTGGTGTCACAGAAACATCCCCACTACTGTCACACTCCCAGTACCTGGTATCAAATAAACATCCTCACTACTGTCACACTCCCAGTACCTGGTGTTACAGAAACATCCCCACTGTCACACCCCCAGTACCTGGTGTCACAGAAACATCCCCACTACTGTCACACCCCCAGTACCTGCTGTCAAAGAAACATCCCCACTACTGTCACACTCCCAGTACCTGGTATCAAATAAACATCCCCACTACTGTCACACTCCCAGTACCTGCTGTCACAGAAACATCCCCACTACTGTCACACTCCCAGTACCTGGTATCAAATAAACATCCCCACTACTGTCACACTCCCAGTACCTGGTATCAAATAAACATCCCCACTACTGTCACACTCCCAGTACCTGGTATCAAATAAACATCCCCACTACTGTCACACTCCCAGTACCTGCTGTCACAGAAACATCACCACGTGTTTCTTTTTCCTGTGTGCCCAGTGGCAGTATGCCTGTGTCCGGAGTGTCTTCAAATGTCTCCTGTGTTTTCAAAAGGTTTTGTCTATTGCGCCGATACACAGCCCCATCTTCTGTCCTGACTGTATATGACCGAGGCACAACCTCCTCCAAGACAGTAGCCTTTCTATTCCATGAATCCGGACCCCGAATTCGAACTACATCCTGAGCTGCCAATGGTGGCAACACTCTACCAGTTTTGTCAAAGTAGAGTTTTTGTCTTTCCTTCAACTGCAGGACCCTGTCCTGCACAGCTGATGGGCAGTCATTCCTGCAGAGAATAGGCAACTTGGAACGCAACTTGCATCCCATTAGGATTTCTGTAGGTGACCAGCCATACTCCAAGGACGCAGCTCTGTAAGATAATAAATTCAAGTTTAGATCAGTCCCACTGTGTGCTGCCTTTTTAAAGAGTCTTTTCACAATTTGCACACCATTTTCAGCCTTATCATTACTTTTAGGATATAGTGGACTAGAGGTTATATGTCTGATCTCATAATGCTCTGCAAAAATCTTAAACTCACTGCAAGCAAATTGGGGTGCATTATCAGAAACCACCACTAGGGAGAGCCCATGCCTAGCAAAACATTATTTAAAATGCAAAATGACAGTCGTTGCTGTAGTGCTGGATAGGAGTGCAATTTCAAGGTAATTTGAGAAGTAGTCGATAGTTAACAAATAGTCCTTATCATTGCAGTGAAACAGGTCGACTCCAACCTTCTCCCAGGCTGTAGTGGGTACCTCTCCCATAACCATGGGTTCCTTGGGCTATCTATAATTACATTTGAGACGTGTCACAATTTCCCACCATTTGCTCAATGCCCAAATTTATATTTGGCCAATAAAGGAAATCTGGCCCTTATCTTACATTTCTTAGCTGCCAGATGTCCTTCATGCTGTAGCATCTCCTGATGCATTGAAGTGGGTATCACCATTCTGTTTGTCTTCAACAGCACACCGTCGACCACTGACAGCTCTGCACTTAGTGGGAAGTACTGCTTACAAGAGCCTTTTTGCCAGCCATTTTCCAGATTCTGGATCACCTTGCAAAGATTGGGATCTTTTGTGGTCTCTTCAGCTATTCTCCTTAGTTGCTGCTCAGAAACAGGAAATGACCATGACCATATCCACCATGACCATAACCACCTGCAAGGCAACCTCCTCCATAGACTCCTGACTGATGCTGATCTGGGTCACCTCTGGTGGAGCCCTTGAGAGGGCATCTGCTACCACTAAAGTTGACCCAGGCACATAGGTTAGAACAAAATCATAGTGTTGCAACCTCATCATCATCTTTTGAATAGGAGGAGGCATGTCATTCAGATTCTTTAAAGGGATTGGAATAAGTGGTTTATGGTCTGTTTGTAGAATCAGCTTTGGTAAGCCATGAATGTAACAGTAAAACTTCTCACAGATGACAACCAATCCTAGGCACTCCTTTTGTATTTGAGCATAACGCTGTTCAGCATCAGTCGGAGAGCGGGCTTCCACATATCTTGACGCTCCTGAATCAGCACTGCTCCAATGCCATCTTTGGAGGCGTCCGTGGACACTTTTGTAGGCCTGTCAGGTTCTAAAAAAGTTAGCACTGTCTCTTCAGCTAAAATGTTCTTTACTATCTTTTCACTATCTTTCATGTTCTCTGTTCCATGAGAACTCTATCTTGTCCTGAAGGAGTGTCCTTAAGTTCACTGTTTTAGCTGACAGGTTAGGTACAAACTTCTCCAAATAATTGACCATGCCCAAAACACACTGACTGCCTTTCCTATCAGTGGGGTTTGCCCTCTCCCTCACAGCTTTGACATTGGCATTATCAGGCTGTACACCCTCAGAGGACAGCTTATCCCCATTAAATGTAATCTCCTTCACACAGAACTGGCATTTAGCCTGGTTTAGCTTCAAACCATGCTCCTGAACTCTGAGCAGAGTATTTTCCAGCCGCTCAATGTGTTCCTGAACGGAGGACCCCAGACCACAAAATCATCCATATACACTCGGACTCCCTCTAATCCCTCAATGACACTTTCCTTGGCCTTGTGAAAGAGCTCAGGGGCAGAGCTTATGCCAAAAGGTAAGCCCTTAAAGGAATATCTTCCCTTAGGGGTATTGACTGCACAATGTTTGGTGCTTGCTAAATCCAACCTCACCTTCCAGAATCCATTTGAAGCATCCAACTTGGAGAATTAGTATGCACCAGCCATTTCACATACCATATAGACTCCTCCCTCTTAGGAATCTGAAAATGCTCCCTTTTGATACATTTATTAAGGTCCTTTGATTCCATACAGACTCTCAGATCTCCATTCCTTTTACGAACATACAGTTAAGTCAGAAGTTTACATACACTTAGGTTGGAGTCAGTAAAACTTGTTTTTCAACCACTCCACAAATTTCTTGTTAAAAAACTATAGTTTTGGCAAGTCGGTTAGGACATCTACGTTGTGCATTACACAAGTAATTAATCCAACAATTGTTTACAGACAGATTATTTCACTTATAATTCACTGTTTCACAATTCCAGTGGGTCAGAAGTTTACATACACTAAGTTGACTGTGCCTTTAAACAGCTTGGAAAATTCCAGAAAATGATGTAATGGCTTTAGAAGCTTCTGATAGGCTAATTGACATCATTTGAGTCAATTGGAGGTGTACCTGTGGATGTATTTCAAAGCCTACCTTCAAACTCAGTGCCTCTTTGCTTGACATCATGGGAAAATCAAAAGAAATCAGCCAAGGCCTCAGAAAGAAAATTGTAGACCTCCACAAGTCTGGTTCATCCTTGAGAGCAATTTCCAAATGCCTGAAGGTACCACATTCATCTGTACAAACAATAGTACGCAAGTATAAACACCATGAGACCACGCAGCCGTCATACCGCTCAGGAAGGAGACGCATTCGGTCTCCTAGAGATGAACGTACTTTGGTGCGAAAAGAGTAAATCAATCCCAGAACAAAAGCGAAGGACCTTCTGAAGATGCTGGAGGAAACAGGTACAAAAGTATCTGTATCCACAGTAAAACGAGTCCAATATCGACATAACCTGAAAGGCCGCTAAGCAAGGAAGAAACCACTGCTCCAAACCCGCCATAAAAAAGCCAGACTACGGTTTGCAACTGCACATGAATCACTGGCTTGGCATTTTCTGTGAGAGTAATATAGTGAATGAGAGGCAATTCTCCAAATTCTGTGAACACATCAGCATATCTTTGAGCAATATTCTCACCGTTTTGATAATTGTCACCTGCGGAACACTGTGTAGCCAGTCAAAGTCATTAGGTATTTGTAGACACCTAGGTATTTGTAGTTGTCCACATATTTTAAGTCAGAACCGTCTAGAGTAGTGATGCTGGATGGGCGGGCAGGTGCGGGCAGCGATCGGTTGAAGAGCATGCATTTAGTTTTACTTGCATTTAAGAGCAGTTGGAGGCAACGGAAGGAGAGTTGTATGGCATTGAAGCTCGTCTGGAGGTTAGTTAACACAGTGTCCAAAGAAGGGCCAGAAGTATACAGAATGGTGTTGTCTGCGTAGAGGTGGATCTGAGAATCACCAGCAGCAAAAGCGACATGATTGATGTGTACAGAGAAGAGAGTCAGCCCGAGAATTGAACCCTGTGGCACCCCCATAGAGACTGCCAGAGTTCCAGACAATAGGCCCTCCGATTTGACACACTGAACTCTATCAGAGAAGTAGGTGAACCAGGCGAGGCAGTCATTTGAGAAACCAAGGCTGTTTAGTCTGCCGATAACAATGCTTGTGGTGCCTTTGTTCATAGTGCCTCCTTGTGTCCTTGCCAACAAAATCCACTGCTGCACTTTCCACCTCCATAGCAGTGTTTGTTGGTATGGAGCTAAATATTTTAATATGCAACTGTGCCAGCTCATTTGCCTGACATATTTTTACTGCAGTGTCCAAATGTAATTAACTTTCCCGCAGCAATCTTTCTCTAATTTTGGAGTCATTCACACCAAACACCATCTGATCTCTAAGCATAGATGAGGTTAGGTCTACAAAATTGCATGTCTGTGCTTTTAATTTCATGTCCGTAAGAAAGACATCGAACTTCTCACCTTGCCGTTGAACACGACAGCGGTGAACAATATGCATCAAAATGATTCAGTACCAATGCGAACTGTCTTTATCCTCCTCATTTGCAAGCGTGAAGGTATTGAATATATCGAATGCCTGCGTTCCCGCTTTGGTTAGCAAGAGAGCAACTTTATGTTAATCTGGCTCCTTTTGTAACTCCAATGGCAGACATATAGAGCAAAAACCGGTGCCAAAATGTTTTCCAATTCACGTCCACATTCCCATCCAGGATCAAAGTCTCTGGTGGCTTGATTACATCCATTACATTTCCATAAACTCCAACATTCACAGAAAAAACAAGATTTTCACTCCTGGTACCATGTATTACTTTGTTGGTTACAGCGAGCAAAGACGACCGTCAATCATAGTTAACGCATTTTTTATGTTGTTCCGACAGTTGCCACGCATACACAACAGGTATAGGAAAAGAGTGTCGTAAAACATTACTCAAACCCACATCAATGCTGCGGTATATCTCTGAGTTCTGTGCTCAGCTCTTTTGCCGCCAGTTGCTCTCGTTGTATCATACAATGCGTCCATATGGCAGACGGAGACACATTCATAACTAGAGTGCAGAGGCCTGTCTGCTGTCCCGTGATAGATGGAGCCCCATCTGTGCAAAAGCCCATCATTCAATCCCATGGATTCAGTTTTTCGTCAATATAGCCATGCACACACTATATATCCCCTGTGCCGTTTCATGCTCGGGAATCGTGAGACAGAACAATATGTCCTTGTGAATAGCATCCCCCAACATGTATAGCGAACAAAAGTCAATGCATGGGCATCTCGTCCCTCACAGCTAACGTCTATTTAGAAGGCATAAGATGGGGAGTTTTTGAGTCTTTCAGTGAGTGTTTGCTCTTGATTGCTAGCAATAGCATACATTATTTGTTTAACAGTGTTATCTGACAAAGGTATTGATGTGAGTTGCTGTGCTTCTGTCTCCCCACACCTTGTTTTCACCATATCAATTGCGGCCAGTAATATCAAAGTCTCTGCAATAGTGTGTGGTTTCATAGCGTAGCGGGCCTAGTCATTCACCGTGGGAATTGTGCAATGGTCAAGTGCAGCCTTTTCCCTTGATCTAAGGGTGCTCTCTTTTTAAGGTTAACCATATTACAATGATTTTGAGATACAAAGACAATATTAGAATATATATACACTACCGTTCAAAAGTTTGGTGTCACTTAGAAATGTCCTTGTTTTTGAAAGAAAAGCAATTTTTTTTGTCCCTTAAAATAACATCAAATTGATCAGAAATACAGTGTAGACATTGTTAATGCTGTAAATTACATTGTAGCTGGAAACGGCAGATTTTTTATGGAATATCTACATAGGCGTACAGACACCCATTATCAGCAACCATCACTCCTGTGTTCCAATGGCACATTGTGTTAGCTAATCCAAGTTTAGCATTTTAAAAGGCTAATTGATCATTAGAAAACCCTTTTGCAGTTATGTTAACACAGCTGAAAACTGTTGTTCTGATTAAAGAAGCAATATTACTGGCATTAGCATTAACATTTGTGGGTTCGATTACAGGCTCAAAATGGCAAGAAACAAAGCACTTTCTTCTGAAACTCGTCAGTCTATTCTTGTTCTGAGAAATGAATGCTATTACATGTGAGAGATTGCCAAGAAACTGAAGATCTTGTACAACGCTGTGTACTACTCCCTTCACAGAACAGCGCAAACTGGATCTAACCAGAATAGAAAGAGGAGTGGGAGGCCCCGGTGCACAACTGAGCAAGAAGACAAGTACATTAGCGTGTCTAGTTTGAGAAACAGACGCCTCACGAGTCCTCAACTGGCAGCTTCATTAAATAGTACACGCAAAACACCAGTCTCAATGTCAACAGTGAAGAGGCGACTCCAGGATGCTGGCCTTCTAGGCAGAGTTGCAAAGAAAAAGCCCTATCTCAGACTGGCCAATAAAAAGAAAAGATGAAGATGGGCAAAATAACTCAGACACTGGACAGAGGAACTCACTAGCCCCTAGTTTAGGAACATGCTGATCTAACCTAATTTATCAGGTTTAAAAGTGTATCCATCCAGAGATCTGTATATAATGACGAGATGCTCATGTCTCCAACCTAACAATGGGAGGGTTAGGGTTAACCCTAACCCAAAGGCTGGAAGGCAGGCTTGCCTCTTCCTCTCTGACCCTGTCCGAGCCGGGAAAAAATGGCGCAATGGATTATGGTCATTGTAGTTAATTATCACATTTATGCGCTGAATTAGGTTTACTATTTGTTTAATGAAAACTACCACTCCCTTCAGCTCAGCGTCCCACAACCAGTGGGGCAAAAAAGTATTTAGTCAGCCACCAATTGTGCAAGTTCTCCCACTTAAAAAGATGAGAGAGGCCTGTAATTTTCATCATAGGTACACTTCAACTATGACAGACAAAATGAGAAGAAAAGAAATCCAGAAAATCACATTGTAGGATTTTTAATGAATTTATTTGCAAATTATGGTGGAAAATAAGTATTTGGTCAATAACAAAAGTTTATCTCAATACTTTGTTATATACCCTTTGTTGGCAATGACACAGGTCAAACGTTTTCTGTAAGTCTTCACAAGGTTTTCACACACTGTTGCTGGTATTTTGGCCCATTCCTCCGTGCAGATCTCCTCTAGAGCAGTGATGTTTTGGGGCTGTCGCTGGGCAACACGGACTTTCAACTCCCTCCAAAGATTTTCTATGGGGTTGAGATCTGGAGACTGGATAGTCCACTCCAGGACCTTGAAATGCTTCTTACGAAGCCACTCCTTCGTTGCCCGGGCGGTGTGTTTGGGATCATTGTCATGCTGAAAGACCCAGCCACGTTTCATCTTCAATGCCCTTGCTGATGGAAGGAGGTTTTCACTCAAAATCTCACGATACATGGCCCCATTCATTCTTTCCTTTACACGGATCAGTCGTCCTGGTCCCTTTGCAGAAAAACAGCCCCAAAGCATGATGTTTCCACCCCCATGCTTCACAGTAGGTATGGTGTTCTTTGGATGCAACTCAGCATTCTTTGTCCTCCAAACACGACGAGTTGAGTTTTTACCAAAAAGTTATATTTTGGTTTCATCTGACCATATGACATTCTCCCAATCCTCTTCTGGATCATCCAAATGCTCTCTAGCAAACTTCAGACGGGCCTGGACATGTACTGGCTTAAGCAGGGGGACACATCTGGCACTGCAGGATTTGAGTCCCTGGCGGCGTAGTGTGTTACTGATGGTAGGCTTTGTTACTTTGGTCCCAGCTCTCTGCAGGTCATTCACTAGGTCCCCCCGTGTGGTTCTGGGATTTTTGCTCACCGTTCTTGTGATCATTTTGACCCCACGGGGTGAGATCTAGCGTGGAGCCCCAGATCGAGGGAGATTATCAGTGGTCTTGTATGTCTTCCATTTCCTAATAATTGCTCCCACAGTTGATTTCTTCAAACCAAGCTGCTTACCTATTGCAGATTCAGTCTTCCCAGCCTGGTGCAGGTCTACAATTTTGTTTCTGGTGTCCTTTGACAGCTCTTTGGTCTTGGCCATAGTGGAGTTTGGAGTGTGACTGTTTGAGGTTGTGGACAGGTGTCTTTTATACTGATAACAAGTTCAAACAGGTGCCATTAATACAGGTAACAAGTGGAGGACAGAGGAGCCTCTTAAAGAAGAAGTTACAGGTCTGTGAGAGCCAGAAATCTTGCTTGTTTGTAGGTGACCAAATACTTATTTTCCACCATAATTTGCAAATAAATTCATTAAAAATTCTACAATGTGATTTTCAGATTTTTTTTCTCATTTTGTCTGTCATAGTTGACGTGTACCTATGATGAAAATTACAGGCCTCTCTCATCTTTTTAAGTGGGAGAACTTGCACAATTGGTGGCTGACTAAATACTTTTTTCCCCCACTGTAGTTCAAAAAATGTATTTCTCTGGGGAATGATTTGATTTCTCTCTAGAGAAATGGCGTGTTGGGACCACAAAAAAATAAAATAAATTGAACCGACATCGGTCTAAATGCTGTGATTTAGCTAGCTAGCTAACGGGTAGCTAGCTAGTTAGCTAAGTAACGTTGATGTTAGCTAGCTGGCCAGTAAACTAACGTTATTGCAGAACTGACTGGCTGGCTTGTTGCCAGAAGACACTGACCCTACCATTACGCTTGTTTACACTTAGCTGCACTGCAGTTGAAATGCAATCATGATTACATTAAAGCTGCAATATGTAACTTTTTGGGCGACCTGACCAAATTCACATAGAAATATGTGTCCTAGATCTGTCATTCTCATTGAAAGCAAGTCTACAAAGCGTATTATCTGTTCTATGTGCACTATTTCTATGCTTCCTGTTCTTACTTTTCGTTTTTGCATCTTTTTCTTTCGGTTTTGTACACTAGCTTCAAACAGCTGAAAATACAATATTTTTGGTTATGGAAAATATATTTCACAGCGGTTTAGATGGTACAATGATTCTTTACACTATACTTGCGTGTTTTGTCACATAAACAAAAATTAGGCGAACTATTAGAATTTTAGCAGCCAGGAAATGGTGAAGCAATTTCTGTGTAGTGTATCTTTAAGACACTGTGGAGCCAGCGTGAGATATGGGTCAGAAAACATACCTCAAGGATAGGATGTGCCACTGTACTCCAAATTAGCCACACTGCTCCATCAAGAAGATTTAAATACTGCTTGTTTTTTGGAAAACTGCCCATTTCATCCTCATGCTAGCTAGCGGTTGCCACCGCAGCCATTTTGCAATGGCAATGTCAGCCAATTAACTACTTTGTTGTTCAATGCGACATGCCATTCCATAATGGCTGCTGTGGCTACTGGTAAGTAGGAGGACTGGTAAATATGTTTTCGGAGATACGGGATGTCACATTCAGCGATGGGAGACCAATCCAATGTACAGGTGTGCTTGCATACTCCCTTAAAAGACCTTTGCTTGAAAAATTAGAAAATAGTACTGTTTGTCCATCTTGAGACGCCGTAGCTAGTATAGAGTATACCACAGGAGATTGGTGGCACCTTAATTGGGGAGAATGTGCTCATGGTATCAAATACATCAAACACACGGTTTCCATGAAAACGAGTCATCTATGGTTAAATGACAACAAATTAGGGCAGACCCCATTTAGTCGACTGGTTTTTTGTTTGGTCGATAAGCTGTTTGTCGACCAGGATTTTTTATTATTTTGAGCAGTCGCAAGTAGATATTTATTTTTCATAGCACATGAGACACCTGTCTGATTTGCACCTCTCTAAGTGGACTAATCCATTGAGGAGACCTCGGGATGCCATGTTGCAAGAAGGAAGGTGTGGCTAAGATGCACAAGGCAGGTCTCTCTCCAGAATGCGCTCTTTGCCGCCATTTTGTTTCATAACGTCATTGTGTGAATTGTTTGCCCTGTGATTGTTAGTGTCTATCAAGTCCCCATTAAATATATCACCATTAGTAGTCTGCATTTACCGTTAATTCCCAAAATTACGAATAGACTGTTTGTTTGCTTACGGTCATTTCTATTAATGCATTCAATATATATCATCGCAGTAGTTTACCGTTCTCATTGTCGGAATGGACACGTTGTTTGCACAGCTCACAGCCTATGCTACACTTCTGAGAAACATGTTTTGGTTTATTTCATTCCAGTTACGAGTTTTGTCAATTTATTCTCCTGTCAATGTTGAGTAAAGACGAGCACCTGATTACGCATATAAACTCAGCAAAAAAAGAAACGTCCCTTTTTCAGGACCCTGTCTTTCAACGATAATTAGTAAAAATCTAAATAACTTCACAGATCTTCATTGTAAAGAGTTTAAACACTGTTTCCTATGCTTGTTCAATGAACCATAAACAATTAATGAACATGCACCTGCGGATCGGTCATTAAGACACTAACAGCTTACAGACGGTAGACAATTAAGGTCACAGTTATGAAAACTTAGGACACTAAAGAGTCCTTTCTACTGACTCTGAAAAACACCAAAAGAAAGATGCCCAGGGTCCCTGCTCATCTGTGTGAACGTGCCTTAGGCATGCTGCAAGGAGGCATGAGGACTGCAGATGTGTCCAGGGCAATAAATTGCTATGTCCGTACTGTGAGACGCCTAAGACAGCGCAACAGGGAGACAGGACGGACAGCTGATCATCCTCGCAGTGGCAGACCACGTGTAACAACACCTGCACAGGATCGGTACATCCGAACATCACACCTGCGGGACAGGTACAGGATGGCAACAACAACTGCCCGAGTTACACCAGCAACGCACAATCCCTCCATCAGTGCTCAGACTGTCAGCAATAGGCTGAGAGAGGCTGGACTGAGGGCTTGTAGGCCTGTTGTAAGGGAGGTCCTCACCAGACATCACCAGCAACATCGTCGCTTATGGGCACAAACTGACTGTCGCTGGTCCAGACAGGACTGGCAAAAAATGCTCTTCACTGACGAGTCGTGGTTTTGTCTCACCAGGGATGATGGTCGGATTCACGTTTATCGTTGAAGGAATGAGCATTACACCGAGGCCTGTACTCTGGAGCGGGATCAATTTGGATCATAAACTTCGGCGTGGCTCGAAAAAATATAGTGTGCACAACAGCGGGAAAAACCCTTGCCGAAGACCAAAACTAACAAAAACATCAGTGTCATTATAATATATGCACAAACTGTTCCACACTGCTTCGGATGCGAAGCATGCGGATGCCTTAAGCCGGCCCTAAGTAACATTTTGCTGGGGGTACCCCTGCATTGCGAGCAAAACATTTTAGCGGAGAGAATCTTTTTATTTTTTTTGAGTTTGTAATTATACAAATTTAGCCAAGCAGCGTTATGGAATGGCACGTCGCGTTGAGGGGTGGTAGGTAGCCTAGTAACCAAATGTTCGGGGTTCGAACCCCGAACCGACTAGGTGAAAAATCGGACAATGTGCCCTTGAGCAAGGCACTTAACCTGAATTGCTCCTGTAAGCCATTCTGGATAAGAGCGTCTGCTAAATGTAAAAAATGGGCACAGAGAAAATATTGGAATTGTTTATGTAAATTCCTGCAATTCTAAAAATGTTGCCATGCGGAGGAGAGAGAAATGTGCAGTTTTACAGCTAATTTCCTGCAAGTCTACACATTTTGCCATGACTTATGCCATGTTAATACTATATCTGAGTGAGAGTCACTTGCAAAATCAATGGGGGCCTCCCGGTCCGTAATTCGACCATTATTACTACACGTTTAGATAGCTGGCTAGACTAATTTACCAATCTAAAAAATGCTAGCTTACATGGGCTAATTGAGTGACTGTCAATGGCTGACATAACAAGAGAAAAACTGCTGATGCACAACCAAATTTAGAAATTGCACAAATAGAAAATATAAATGTATTTGTTATTTTTAGAAATTGATCCGTGGGCCTACAAAAGGGGGGCCGCGGGCCCATCCTTGTTGCAAACCCTCCCTGAAGTCATACTAAACGTTGCTAAAGAAGAGTTTCAGTTATGGAAGTTAGCTTAGCTAACTTGTGGTACCTAACCTAACCCTTGTGCATGCTGATAATACTGTATCAGCTCAAACATTGTGGCTACATGACACTAACCAGGTTTCCTCCATCCAACTATTTCATGTGGATGAATTACCTGACGCATGAAAAAAGTCACGACTGGGCTGATGGAAACAGGATATGCCGATACATTTATATAAATGCTGACAGACAAATTCTTTGTTCGACATGGTGGGATCTCTGTGTCGGTAAAATTTACTATGCGAGAAATGGCGGTGGAAATGCCTTTATGCACAAATATTGATATAGTAACCATCATATCGAAGTAAACTTGGAGTCACACGATATCTTGTGTGTTCCTCTCACTACGTCTTGGGAAAGCATGCAGTTTATTGGGCTGCAGATTAAATTCATTATGCTGAATTTCACAGGATGGTGAAAGTGCACGCGATGAGCTTGATGCTACTTTCCTATTAATATCGAGGGTCTTATTCTTGTGACATGATGTTTGATGCTTGCCACTCAGCACGAGATGTCCATGGACGTGGAATTACGGGTGATATCAGGTCTGTCAGTCGTGGCCTCTATCTCATCCAAAAATAGTAGTTTCAAATTTGGCTATGTTTAGTCCCTCCGTATTGGTCCAAATTTAGCTGAAGATCAGCCCGACTGCTGGCTTGCTGTACTATGAAATCCACGAAAATAATCATAAATTGAATATTTAAAATTATAGTGGCTGTATGGAAATATCCACAACAAAATATTCATCAAATCTATTTTTTTTAAACAAATTTTCCTGTATTCATATGAGTGCACAATATTAACAAGTGAATTTATTACAATTTGAATTCGGTATTTGAATCGCCATTTGCTTCTGTGGCATACTGCGCAAGTGCTGGGGGACAAAATATGTGATAGCAAGTAATTGGTGCCATTTGCTCCTCTCACGGCCACACGCCCCACGGCGACAACTTTCAAAAACTGAATCCAAAAGAGGACTTGTATACAGTACATTCAAACTGGTGAAACGGAAGATGACATCAGGTATAATAATCATGATCGCCTTAAAATCATTTTGTTTTTTTTCTCACTATATTTACTATTTACCTTCATAAAATTGTTTTGCAGAAAATGAAGAAGAGTGTGACTAGGGCTGTGGCAGTCATGACATTTTGTCAGCCGGTGATTGTCAAGCAAAAAACTGCCGGTCTCAAAGTAAATTACCGATTATTAAAGTAAACATGTTTACCATCTCCTGGCTTCCACGCATGGCCTACAAGCCACTGATGCAAACCTTTGGAACATCTACATTTTAAAAAGTAGAATAAATCCATGTAATATAGCATACACCATCACAATAAATCCATTATTTATTTTAGACAGGTCCAAAGAAACACGATTTGAAGAAAATGTTGTCTATTTCCGAAAAACAGAATTGTCCTTATGTTAGCCCCTGATCTGGCTATGCCATATTGATGTGGGCTACACTAGTTCATTTAGCAGAGAAGATTTGCTTAGAAATCCGTGGCATTATTTTGTAGTATGAAGAATACAACTGCACATAGCTGAATAAAATAGAAAGGATATTTTCTTAAAACGATTTAAGGGAGTGTGCACATACGGCTATTCTGTGTTGAGCGGTTAACAAAGGAACAGGTCCTCCTATATGCTTAATTTAGATATTTATTTATCTTTCATTGTGATACAAACAGTGGGCTACATGTTTTGATTTTTAATACATTCTAAGGCTGCGTGATGCGACATTGATGATGATTTTAAAAAAGTTGCATGAAAGACATGAGCTCTACTTAGTTTTTTCTGCAGACTGCCCAAACTTCATCAGTCTCTCATTCACAATTTGACAAGCACTTGATAATGCCTTGAAACCCCCGGCGGCATCCCCTTTGTGTGGCCGTAATGCCCCCTAAAAAAGTACATGCCTTTTGCGGCCAGTGGCCGTTGTGCCCTGAATATAATAATTATAATTCCCTTCTTCCGGCTGCGTGCTCAGAAGCACATCTCACTCACATGGCTCCCTCAGATAGCTCAATTCTTATTAGCCAATGCCTGTCACGCCCTGACCATAGAGATCCTTATTATTCTCTATGTTTGGTTAGGTCAGGGTGTGACTCGGGTGGGGAAGTCTATGTTTTCTGTTTCTTTGTTTTTGGGCCGAGTGTGGTTCCCAATCAGAGGCAGCTGTCTATCATTGTCTCTGATTGGGAATCATACTTAGGCAGCCTGTTTTCCACCTGTGTTTGTGGGAGGTTATTTTCTGTTTCGCGTCTATGCCTGACGGAACTGTTCGCTTTCATTTTTTTGCTTTTGGTTATTCTTGTTTGAGTGTTTCTTGAAATAAAGTATCATGAACACTTACCATGCTGCGCCTTGGTCCACTTCTCCTTCTAACGATGAGCGTTACAATGCCTGTCTTTTACACAGGCTACAAGTGAAGACCGTCACATCGGGGATACAACTGCGTGTGTCCTTATCCAATTCCGAGGCATATATTGAAGATATTGGAAGAACTGTCCACATTTACTTTATGTCAGCTAAAAAGATGAGTAGGCCTAATGAACAGCAAAACCACTAGCCTATGCCAATCTACTCTCCCACGTAGTACAAAAGTTGACCTATTCTGTGCGTGAAATAAATGTTCCAAACATAGTCTGGGACAGTTGTGGGATGCCAAATTAATACAACCACTCACATCAAAAAAACATTTAAAAGCAATGAGGATGATGCAACAGATCAGAATGTTTAGCTTAAATTGTGGATAAACTATTAGGCTATTTCTTCACATTATAAGCGCAGCAATGCGCACACGATAGTAGACTATAACGCAAATGTTCCAAAATACAATCAATTAACGGGAAAACACCATTCTCAAAAATGACAGCAAATGCGTTTATGCCTGCAATGCTTTCATTATAATGGTGCATTTTTATGGTGAAAATGTATACCAGTTAGGCTCTACACCTGTTGTAAAGTGGATTAATGTGCTTAGTTTTAAGAAGTTATTTGGCCACTTTAGTGATACATACCTTTCCAAAACATATAGGCCTATGGGCTACGCTACATTAGGTGTGCGACTATAATTTGAAAAAGTCGCAAAAAAGAAGACTTGCACTGTTTCTTGCCTTACTGCAAACAAGCTGGGCATCATTCACAAGTGATAGGCTAATATAGTCACCCATCAGACTATTCTTGATTTAATCCTGTCTTTACATATACTAAATAATATAATTGTGAAATTTGTTTTGATTTAGAATGGATCATTATCATGCACCTGTCTTGAAACAGGGGCAGGGTAAAAAAAAGGTATTCTATGCACTTAAATAGCGAATGGAGGATGCTTTTTCGTGGTTCATTTTCATGCCAGCCAGGTAGGGTATACTCCTGTGGTAAAGAGAAGCAATGTGCTTAATATTACGAAAGTTGAGAAATGTATATAGTAAGCCTATAGAAAGCTAATGGGAGCCTCCTCTTTTTAATAGAGGCCATCACGCAATTGCATAGCCTATTGAAATGTTGCGCAACATAAGCTCATGAAGTGTTTGATTAGATTTTCGATAATATTTGCATTGATGTCAGAGTGATTAGAGGGACAATAGAGTACTGAGTACCAGGCAGTTAGAAAGTTTGGTAGGCTACTAATGGCCATCAGCAGCATCAGAGCTTGGAGAAGCCTAAATACCTGTCAGGATAAGGTAAGACCCAGATGCAGACTGTGTTGAAGTAACAATGTTTATTACAGCAACAGGGGCAAAGGTACACGCAGTCAGGCTCAGGGTCAGGTCAGGCAGAGGTCGGTAATCCAGAGACGGGGCAAAGGTACAGGATGGCAGGCAGGGTCAGGGGCAAGCAGAGTGGTCAGGCAGGCGGGCTCAGGGTCAGGACAGGCAAGGGTCAAAACCAGGAGGATGAGAAAAGGGAGACTGCGGAAAAGCAGGAGCTGATACAAAAACGCGAGCTGACTTGACAAGCAAGATGAACTGGCAACAGACAAACAGAGAACACCGGTATAAATACACAGGGCACAATGGGAAAGTTGGGCGACACCTGGAGGGGGGTGGAGACAATCAATCACAAAGACAGGTGAAACAGATCAGGGTGTGACACCTAACCAATTGTGCTATTTAGTGGTTTTTTTGCATTGTTTGTAAGTTGTTTTGTACATAATGTTTCTGCCACTGTCTCTTTTGACCGAAAATAGCTTCTGGATATCAGAACATCTATTACTCACCTCGAGCTGGACGAAGATTTTTTATTTAATGAGCCGGATGCGAAGGATTTACTCCAGATACCGGATCAGGCCCAAATCCCCGTCATTCACTTCAAGAAAAGACGCCGATACAGGGGACGCAGGTCCGGGTGCCTTGTTAGAATTCGTTGGCGAGTGGGTAACCCACCTCTGCCAGCCGTCCTATTGGCCAACGTGCAATCATTGAAGAATAAACTGGATGACCTCCGTTCAAGACTATCCTACCAAAGGAACACAAAGAAGAAAATACTGTTTCACGAGTCGTGGCTGAACGACCACATGGATAATATACAGTTGGCTGGTTTTTCCGTGCATAGGCAAGACAGAACAGCTGCCTCCGGTAAGACAAGGGGTGGCGGTCTGTGTCTGACCAACGGGAGGTAGGCAGCCTGTTCCTAATCTGCGTGGCACCTTCAGCATTCAAATGCTAGCACATTCAGAATTAAAATGCTACAATGGCTTTCGTGACATTAGGATTTATTCAGTGAGTGAAATCTGTCATTTGCTAGGTTATTGCTATCTATGGGCTGTTGGAAATGGTGTTTTACCAGAATAAAAGTAAGCTACTGGAGATATACCTGCTGAATGGGGCTTACAATAGATTTTATTTTGATTGTTCAGGTTCACCATCAGTAATAGTTTTGGTAGTTTTGCTTTAAACAATCAGTGTATATGGTAATTTGTTGATATACAGGGTCAAATTTATAATTTCATCGTGGGGACAGCAATCACATTTGCGAGATGCACTGCATGACCGAATCAAGAGGAGAAGAGAAGATCACTATACAAAAACGTTTAAATGCTCAAAACCATTCGATTTTGAGATGGTGGGTGAAATCCAAAATTGTGCTATTGTAACCGGTGTGAAATGGCCAGTGTTGCCAACTAATTTTCAGGGTAAATTGCTAGAGGCAGGTTGATTTGTTGCTAAAAGTTGCTAAATGACGTTGTGATGTCATTGCGTAATAACGTAAAACTGCGTCATTATGTAGAATACACAATAACGTTACTCAAATTGACTGGCCATCTCGGCCAAAAAATATGATTTGACATTTGTTCAGGTACATACTCCCACTATTTTCTGTACTTCTGGCTGTACAATTTTAATTGAGACATGTTGATTGATGTTGTAAGTTCTGTTCAAGATCAAACATTAGTCACCAACTACATTCATTGGGTTTGGCTTGTCGAACCAGTAATACTGCTGCTGCATCAGCCAACAATGATTTGCAATTTGCTGAAATTGCTGCTGGCCTGCTGCTGCCTGTGCACGAGCTGAGCGCCTGCTGCTGACGTCAATCACAATGCACTTTTGCAGCCAGGCACGTTTGTTGTGACTGAGTGTGTGACAGAGAAAATAGTTTTTGTGTCATTTAGAGGGAAAATGTGTGCATTTTTAACGTTTGAGTCACTTTTCAAAAGTTGCTAAAAGTTCCAAATACATTTTTAAAAGTAGCTAAATGTGTTGCTAGGTGCTGTTTGAAAAAGAAGTTGCCAGGCTAGTCTGAAAAGTTGCTAAATCTAGCAACAAAATTGCTAAATTGGCATCACTGGAAATGGCTAGCCAGTTAGTGGTGTGCGCACTAATAGCGTTTCAATCGGTGACGTCACTGAGACCTTGAAGTAGTTGTTCCACTTGCTTTGCAAGGGCCGTGGCTTTTGTGGAGCGATGATTCGTGGGTGACTGTTGTTGATGTGTGCAGGGGGTCTCTGGTTCGAGCCCAGGTAGGGGCGAGGAGAGGGACGGAAGAAAAACTGTTACATTGATGCTATTGACCCGGATCACTGGTTCGTGCGGGAAAGGAGGAAGTCAAAAGGGGGGGATACAAGAAGACAGATCCACCTCAGAGAGGCCCAGCCCATGAGCTCCATCAACAGCAGATAAATGGACAATGAACGTGTTTATGCCACAAATGTTAGTGCATCGAACCGAATCGCACCGATTCGTTCTCTAATCAAACCGAGTTGCACCGAATATGTTTTAACTATCGTTCCTGTATCGTATCTTTTTACCTTTAAGTTCCTTTCCTGAGGATGGCTCACCTCTCACAGTTCTGGGTGACTTTAACCTCCCCACATCTACCTTTGACTCATTCCTCTCTGCCTCCTTCTTTCCACTCCTCTCCTCTTTCGACCTCACCCTCTCACCTTCCCCCCCTACTCACAAGGCAGGCAATACGCTTGACCTCATCTTTACTAGATGCTGTTCTTCCACTAATCTCATTGCAAATCCCCTCCAAGTCTCCGACCACTACCTTGTATCCTTTTCCCTCTCGCTCTCATCCAACACTTCTCACTCTGCCCCTACTCGGATGGTATTGCGCCGTCCCAACCTTCGCTCTCTCTCTCCCGCTACTCTCTCCTCTTCCATCCTATCATCTCTTCCCTCTGCTCAAACCTTCTCCAACCTATCTCCTGATTCTGCCTCCTCAACCCTCCTCTCCTCCCTCTCTGCATCCTTTGATTTCCTCTGTCCCCTATCCTCCAGGCCGGCTCGGTCCTCCCCTCCTGCTCCGTGGCTCGACGACTCACTGCGAGCTCACAGAACAGGGCTCCGGGCAGCCGAGCGGAAATGGAGGAAAACTCGCCTCCCTGCGGACCTGGCATCCTTTCACTCCCTCCTCTCTACATTTTCCTCTTCTGTCTCTGCTGCTAAAGCCACTTTCTACCACTCTAAACTCCAAGCATCTGCCTCTAACCCTAGAAAGCTCTTTGCTACCTTCTCCTCCCTCCTGAATCCTCCTCCCCCTCCCCCCCCCCTCCTCCCTCTCTGCGGATGACTTCGTCAACCATTTTGAAAAGAAGGTTGACAACATCTGATCCTCGTTTGCTAAGTCAAACGACACCGCTGGTCCTGCTCACACTGCCCTACCCTGTGCTTTGACCTCTTTCTCCCCTCTCTCTCCAGATGAAATCTCGCGTCTTGTGACGGCCGGCCGCCCAACAACCTGCCCACTTGACCCTATCCCCTCCTCTCTTCTCCAGACCATTTCCGGAGACCTTCTCCCCTACCTCACCTCGCTCATCAACTCATCCTTGACCGCTGGCTACGTCCCTTCCGTCTTCAAGAGAGCGAGAGTTGCACCCCTTCTGAAAAAACCTACACTCGATCCCTCCGATGTCAACAACTACAGACCAGTATCCCTTCTTTCTTTTCTCTCCAAAACTCTTGAACGTGCCGTCCTTGGCCAGCTCTCTTGCTATCTCTCTCAGAATGACCTTCTTGATCCTAATCAGTCAGGTTTCAAGACTGGGCATTCAACTGAGACTGCTCTTCTCTGTGTCACAGAGGCTCTCCGCACTGCTAAAGCTAACTCTCTCTCCTCTGCTCTCATCCTTCTAGACCTATCTGCTGCCTTTGATACCGTGAACCATCAGATCCTCCTCTCCACCCTCTCCGAGCTGGGCATCTCCGGCGCGGCCCGCGCTTGGATTGCGTCCTACCTGACAGGTCGCTCCTACCAGGTGGCGTGGCGAGAATCTGTCTCCGCACCACGTGCTCTCACCACTGGTGTCCCCCAGGGCGCTGTTCTAGGCCCACTCATATTCTCGCTATACACCAAGTCACTTGGCTCTGTCATATCCTCACATGGTCTCTCATATCATTGCTATGCAGATGACACACAATTAATCTTCTCCTTTCCCCCTTCTGACAACCAGGTGGCGAATCGCATCTCTGCATGTCTGGCAGACATATCAGTGTGGATGACGGATCACCACCTCAAGCTGAACCTCGGCAAGACGGAGCTGCTCTTCCTCCCGGGGAAGGACTGCCCGTTCCATGATCTCGCCATCACGGTTGACAACTCCCTTGTGTCCTCCTCCCAGAGTGCTAAGAGCCTCGGCGTGACCCTGGACAACACCCTGTCGTTCTCCACTAACATCAAGGCGGTGACCCGATCCTGTAGGTTCATGCTCTACAACATTCGCAGAGTACGACCCTGCCTCACACAGGAAGCGGCGCAGGTCCTAATCCAGGCACTTGTCATCTCCCGTCTGGATTACTGCAACTCGTTGTTGGCTGGGCTCCCTGCCTGTGCCATTAAACCCCTACAACGCATCCAGAACGCCGCAGCCCGTCTGGTGTTCAACCTTCCCAAGTTCTCTCACGTCACCCCGCTCCTCCGCTCTCTCCACTGGCTTCCAGTCGAAGCTCGCATCCGCTACAAGGCCATGGTGCTTGCCTACGGAGCTGTGGGGGGAACGGCACCTCCGTACCTTCAGGCTCTGACCAGGCCCTACACCCAAACAAGGGCACTGCGTTCATCCACCTCTGGCCTGCTCGCCTCCCTACCTCTGAGGAAGCACAGTTCCGGCTCAGCCCAGTCAAAACTGTTCGCTGCTCTGGCACCCCAATGGTGGAACAAGCTCCCTCACGACGCCAGGACAGCGGAGTCAATCACCACCTTCCGGAGACACCTGAAACCCCACCTCTTTAAGGAATACCTGGGATAGGATAAAGTAATCCTTCTAACCCCCCCTTAAAAGATTTAGATGCACTATTGTAAAGTGGTTGTTCCACTGGATATTATAAGGTGAATGCACCAATTTGTAAGTCGCTCTGGATAAGAGCGTCTGCTAAATGACTTAAATGTAAATGTAATGTAAATGTATCGGAGCCCATGTATCTAGATATGTATCGAATCGTCTTGAAAGTGAAAGATGCGCGTCCGTAACACACAACTGATGTAGCTGCTAACACCCTGAACCCCTTGTCAAAACCCACCCCAACAAAGATGAGAAGTACTGCCTCCTCAGGGCACTGAAATGAATGTCTAACTGTACTTTTGGATACACCTTTATGTACCAGTGTTATTGTATGACAATCCGAATGTGTTTATTGTATTGCATTTGATAGAATGAAGAATAAACTGAAAGCTACTGACATTGTTTACGGTCTGCAATTGTAAGCTACATTACAGCACACACTAATTATACAACTCAATGGTGACAGTTACGTGCTATAATGAAAGAGCTATGTCATGACAGTGTTGCTGCAAGATCTGTACTCTGTATGTAACATAATGTATCCTTATTATCCATTTTGGAACGGAAATCCTTTTTTGCTCTCAGTAGGCTACCCATTCCGACACCATTTAGTGGACAAACATGCGCAATGAAATTACGAGTTGATTTCGCATAAACTGGTTTTCTGTCATTCTATATGAGCATGTCAACCAGCAAGAGGAGAGGGGGAGAGAGAGAGAGAGAGAGAAGGATGCTCCAATGACATGCATGACAGACCCTCCTACGTGAATGACGCAGCAACCGCTGTCATGCAACGCTGCTAGACGAGCAGTTGCCTAGGATATAGCGGTAGTATATCCGACAAGGCATCACCAATAGGCTATTGTTTGTATTATGGGTGTACAATTACCACGATGCAAATAAGACTGGTGTTGAAGAAATGTCGATGAGGCCACGTATTTAGCCTATTCAACGTGATGTCAGAGTGCCCTGTAGGCTACATTTCGTATTTGCCCTTGCTTCAACAAAGGACATTATTATATCGCGACGCTTATCCTGGAATTGTAAATGGATGAGACTGCGACAGCGGGAGAGGCCGGGGGAGGCATGCCCACATCGGGGGCGGGTAGATCGGACCAGATGGATACGGCCGGCCTCTCTCTCAAGCTGGATTCTGGAGACATGGGTTCGTATGTCTGTGCTTTATTATGAGACTAGTTTAATTGGCTAAATACTTTTGCATGAGAGATTGTTCAGATGAGCTAAACTGGCAGGAGAGCGCTGGCACCGTTCGACGGTGAGTATAAGGGTTCATTCAGGTTTTGGTCCAGCTGTCAATTATGCTTTGTCTCAGTAGACTAAATTATCTGTCAGTTTCCAGACCTAATAAATTCTTTATGGTAATAGGCTTATAACTAACCAAGATGGTCATCCTGCTATTTCTAAAGACAAGGACAAGCTGCCAGCAATCACCAAAAGCAAAAGCCTAATTAATTAATGCAGACATTGAGCATACAGAAGCTGACCAAGTCCAGATTAAAATGTACAGCATGCATTAGTTGGTAGGCAATGTCCAGGGCCTGACTATGTGAAACAGGTCAAGACAAACTGTCTAGTTTCCGCTCGGGAACCCAATTAAAGGTCATGTCTGCCAGTCTGTGGCATCAGATCATTGGTCAATTTCTATCAAAAGGAGAGGGAATCGGGCCTTTACTGTCGAGCTCATGATTGTATACGTTTGTGATTTGCAGAGAGGGAGAGAGTGTCTGTCTGTCTGTCTGTCTGTCTGTCTGTCTGTGTAACAGACTATCTATATGGTTCTTTGATCATCATCTTCACTATCTTATTTAATCGTGGGATGTCGATTTAGGCAGCCCGCCTCACCTCTCTGATTCAGAAGGGTTGGGCTAAACGCGGAAGACACCTTTCAGTTGGATGCATTCAGTAGTACAACTGACTAGGTATCCCCCCCCTTTCCCTTTAGAGATCAAACTAGGCCAATGTCTTTGTCACATAAAAGTGTTACAATTAAAGATGAAACACCAGGAAGCAGATAGAAACTTAATACAACGGCGTCGAATGATAAATGAACAGAAATGTCCTGAGCCTCTCTGCCTCTGCTTTACCTGAGTGTACACTGAATGACCAGGAGAACAGACTATATAGAGTGAATAGGCAGCAGCGCAACAGTTTAGCCTATATTACAATAATCCTACGTAGCCTTGAATATAGGAAGAACACCTTGTACCAGATATGTATGTAAGCGAACGTGCAATTGTAATGGAAAAACAGAAAACTGTCTTAGTCCTTCATTGTATTCTAGTCCGTTACAGGATATCTGTCACAATAGACTATTGCATAGTTCCACTGCTATTACTCTGGTATAACAGCAGTATAATGTAACCAATCTTTATTTAAAGATGATAAGGCAAGAGTCCGAGATGAACTGGAAAGCAGTATGTATGTATTACAGCTTGATGGTTTGGCTCGATGGTTAGGTTCATGTTAACCAACCCATCAAGCTGTACTCCACCTTCTGTGCATCCTCTCAGTGAAGCTGTTCAAGCCGAGTTGAACACTGCACATACACACATTTGTGCTTTCCTCCTTTTACAAACCAAGTATGAGGGAATGAACAGTACGGAGTAGGAATGAATGAATTTCAATACCATGGCAGATTCCCTATTGCACATGGAGTAAATGGAAATTGCATGGGCAACAGGGGTATTTGTGTTTGTAGTTGACACATACATTTGATTTGTACAACATAATTGACTGGTTTTCTTTGCAGCTCTTCTTGCAGTCATTTCCCTATTGAATTTTTACAGTTTCCCATCTGTAGAGAAGCAGCAACTGCACACACACACACACACACACACACACACACACACACACACACACACACACACACACACACACACACACACACACACACACACACACACACACACACACACAGTAGCAGACCATTATCTGCTGTAATCAGCTTATCAGCAGCACTTAGACTAGTGATGGAGCTAGAGACTGGCATCTGGTCGAATCCTCATCCAGCAGACCTCTAGCCCCTCTCTCTTCCTCTCTCACTCTCTCTCTTCTTTCGCTTTCTATTTTTAGTCGCTCTCCTCTTTTCTCTTTCTCTCCTTTTTTCTTTCTCTTTTAACCCTCCCATCCCTTTGCCCTCAGAACAGCCTCCATTCGTCGGGGCTTGGACTTTACAAGATGTTGAAAGCGTTCCACAGGGATGCTGGCCCATGTTAACTCCAATGCTTCCCACAGTTGTCAAGTTGGCTGGATGTCTTCTGGGTCCTGGACCATTCTTGAAACACACAGGAAACTGTTGAGCGTGAAAAACCCAGCAGCGTTGCAGTTCTTGACACAAACTGGTACCTACTAAAATACCCCGTTCAAAGGCACTTCAATCTTTTGTCTTTCCCATTCACCCTCTGAATTGCACACACACAATGCATGTCTCAATTGTCTCAAGGCTTAAATATCCTTATTTAACCTGTCTCCTCCCCTTAATCTACACTGATTGAAGTGGATTTAACAAGTGACATCAATAAGGCATCAGAGCTTTTACCTGGATTCACCTGGTCAGTCTGTCATGGGAAGAGCAGGTGTTTTTAAGGTTGTGTATACTCAGTTTACATTGCTATCTGAGCAGTCTGATTTCTCTTACTAAGTGTTGGCACCAGCCCAAAACTGCACTTGCTCAAGCCTGAGGGAATTGTCTCAAATCTCCTACGTTGGAAATAAGGGACGTGTGTGTGCCTGTGAGCACACTTGTGTGTACAGCATCGTGTGCGCGTGTGTGCACGCTTGCATGTAACAGCTTTATCCCTTAGTCGGCAGTGTTGTGCTATTAGACAGTCTTACACAACTCTTGTTTACGTCTCAATAACACTTGCCATCAGGCAGCCATTTTCTGAGCTGGCCAGTGAGAGGCCTAATCCTCTTTATACCATAAAACCCACACGCCGAACAGTCTAATGCCTACAAAATTCCAACGCAGTCCCTGGAAACCCAATCAGTCGTTGTATGATCTGAAACATTCAGTCTTTTCACTCTATATTGCAAAAAGAACCGTTGAGCATATAAGAATGCCAGCGTCTTAGGCACTGACCCACATTTCTCGCTTTGCTCCTGGACGAACCGAGTGAGGAACGAGACTTGGAAGCATGGCAACGCGAGACTATGTTGACCCTGATACACTAGTAGTGTATTGTCTAGTAATAGTTGCCCTTTGAGGATAGCTCCTCAGCATATTATGACTGGCCTTAATCCTACAGCACAGAGTTACCTTGCTACCTGAGTGTTCGTTTCTGAAGTGTTTGTTCGAGTGTTCGATTCTGTTTGTGTTCCATCCGAGTGCTCCTCCATCTGCGTGTTCTGTCTTTATTTTTTGTTCTGTCTGTGTGCTCTTTCTCAGTTTTCTGTCTCGGGATTGTTCTGAGAGTTATGTCTGTCTGAGTGTTCCGTCTTGAGTGGGTTTTTTTTTCCCCCTTCAGTGTCCCGTACATGTTTCGTGTCCCGAGTCTTCTGTCTTTCTCAGTGTTCCGTCTGTTGAGTGTTTTGTCTGTCTGAGCGTTCCGTCTGGGTATGAGTCTGTGTGTTCTATCTTTCTAAATGTTCTGCATATATAATTAGGAATTAGAACTCTGCGTGACTGGCAAAGTCCTGCCAAAAAAGACCCTTCTAGCAAGACAACCTTCCAGAAGCTGATCTGTAGTCTGTTGGTCATTAGCCCAGTGTCATTGCTAGACCTTTAGGTCGATGACTAACGAGATTGGGTCGGCTCTAGGGAGTCCCATTGTTTTGTCTCTGGTGTGTGTGTCTCTCTGTCCTTCTCTCTCACTCATCTGTAAGTCTCTCTTTTTCTATTCACGGGCCAACTTCCTGGCGCCGGTTGTTCCGGCGGCTGGCACCCCTCTTAATCCTGCACTCTGATTGGCTGCTCACTGCTCAGGGCTTCCGGTCTCCTGGGAGACGGTGGTGGTGTCAACCAATGACAGGGAGTTCAGATTAGAGAGCCTGTCGATCCTAAAGAGTCACCTTTCCAGGACAGATCTGCTCTAGAAATAGATGATATCTACATCAAAGGCAGACACAAACTACCGTCAGGTCTGAGTTTTGGGGTGTTTTGGTATTTTTGTGTGTTTTTGGTGGCTATAACTGGAGTGCCGTTTCACGTTGAGGCTTGAGTGACAAAGAGTTGGGTGAGACATTCAAAACTCTTCAGGGTAGATATGTTTACGCGTACTCAGGGTGTTAAAGATATGAATATATGTCGAACCAAAATTGTTTCCTGGGTTGTGTTTGGCATTGCTTGTGTACATATCCATGAAGGATTAGCCTTCATGTACTACCAGTGGATATTCTGATTGAGTTTGTTATTTTAATTCTGGGCATCAGTGTTAGTTAACTACACTCTGCTGCATTGTATTTCTACGCCTGTAATGCTATTTGAGCCTAGAACCAGGTGTAAAGAATCCAAGCGCAGCGTAAGGCATTTGATGGATAGGTGTGTGTGTGTGTGTGTGTGTGTGTGTGTGTGTGTGTGTGTGTGTGTGTGTGTGTGTGTGTGTGTGTGTGTGTGTGTGGTGTGTGTGTGTGTGTGTGTGTGTGTGTGTGTGTGTGTGTGTGTGTGTGTGTGTGTGTGTGTGTGTGTGTGTGTGTCGTGGATGGTGTCCAACATGGTGATAGTAGACAAGCTCTGGTTGGGCCATCTTCACTACGCCACTGATACTTTCCAGAGGGAATACACCTTTTAATAGTCGTGTAGATACAGTGCGTGAACACTGATGCATGTAGCTTTGGTTTCAGTCTTTTAGTACACTGCTGGCAATAACAGGTGCATACTCTGCCCTGGAACCCTTTTCCCTAGTTCCTGCATGTATCTAACAGTTAGGCCTAAGTCATGCATTGATGTTCTCTCCTTCTGTCTCCTCTGTTATTCAACAGAAGACGCTGGTCCTAGGAGGTCTACAATAACTAGCGAGGTGAGGGCTAGTTACACACACACACACACACACACACACACACACACACACACACACACACACACACACACACACACACACACGCTACATATACCTAAAATGACATGTTTTATGCAGTAAAGCGTGCACTGCAGTGTAAGTAACCCACAAATAAAACTAGTCCCCCCTTTTCTCCCTCAGATGCCGTCCCCCACAGCTCAGGGTCTAGGCCCAGGTCAGGAGAAGAAGATTGGCCACAGGAGAGTAGACGCCTCTGGAGAGACCACCTACAAGAAGGTACACTACTCCTTTCCTCTTCTGCATCCCTTTCTCTCCTTCCTCCCTCATCTTCCCATTCTTCTTCTCTTCTCTTTCTGCTCTCTCCTTTGTTTTATACCTGTTTTCCCTCTCTTCTTGTCTTTACCTCTCTGTTTTCATCCTTCCACTCTCCCCTGACCTTTCTGTACTTCTTTTACTTCTCCTATCTCACTTGTCCTCCTTTCATCCTCTTCCTCCCTCATATTCGTTTTCATGGCTCTATTTAAGTGACTTGGGGTTTGTTTCCTGACTGCCTGTGCCCTACAGACCACGTCCTCTGCCCTGAAAGGTGCCATCCAGCTGGGCATCGGCTACACGGTGGGCAACCTGAGCTCCAAGCCAGAGAGAGATGTCCTCATGCAGGACTTCTATGTGGTGGAGAGCATTTTCTTCCCCAGGTGTGTTTCTGATTGTGTATGGATGGCAGATGTGTTTGTAAATGGTGTGTGTGTGTGTGTGTGTGTGTGTGTGTGTGTGTGTGTGTGTGTGTGTGTGTGTGTGTGTGTGTGTGTGTGTGTGTGTGTGTGTGTGTGTGTGTGTGTGTGTGTGGCATAGACACTTAAAACACCTCCAATGTGAAGTGCTCTCTAGTACGATGCCCCGTTCTCTCTCCTGTCTTTCTCTCTCTCTGGCTCTCAATCCCATATTCTCTCCCTCTTCTCACCAGTGAGGGTAGTAACCTGACTCCTGCACACCACTACCCAGACTTCAGGTTTAAGACCTACGCCCCAGTGGCCTTCCGCTACTTCAGAGAGCTGTTCGGGATCCGACCCGATGACTACCTGGTGAGAGACAGTAACCGTAGTAAAAACACTACAGATAGTCTTGTTAATATCTAGGTTAAATGTAGTATCCTACATCAGGTGATTATTTGCATAACATGACATCATTTGGATTTTTCAAGGAAGCATATGCTCCCATATGCTCTGGCCACACACACTGGAATGCATATTTAATTTGACCTTTATTTAACTAGGCAAAGTCAGTTAAGAGCTGGAGAGATATGCACAGATTGATTAACACACAGGCTGGACACACATCCACCCTGACACACATACTGTAAAGACGTGCACATGCACACGTGCACACACACAGTCGCTCCAGTAACCTCACACTACCTGCACCAGATGGAGGTTAGCGTACTAAGACTTGCTTTGTAAAGCTCCAAGCTGATTACAGTAGACACTCCGGTAGAGTATAGGCCAACTCAGAGACAAAGTTGGAGTGTCTGTTTCTATGGGTTTCTATGTACATGCATGGTTTCACAATTGCAGGAAAATGGAATATTTGACTCACTGTATTATTCCAGCATAAGGAATCCATTCCGCAACGTTCTTAGTTGTTCTCAGAAAAAAAGAGAGTGCGTGGGTATGTAATTATCCTCAGTGTGTAGAGAGGATCTTCAATCTCTCCCCTTAAGCCTGTTCAAGCCCCTGTGTTTATCTTGCCTTCCAGACTCCACTTCAGGGAGCTGTAGAAACCCTATAAAGTGTCTAATGAAGGACCATCTATAGCACCCTATAAAGTGTCTAATGAAGGACCATCTAAAGAACCCTATAAAGTGTCTAATGAAGGACCATCTATAGAACCCTATAAAGTGTCTAATGAAGGACCATCTATAGAACCCTATAAAGTGTCTGATGAAGGACCATCTATAGCACCCTATAAAGTGTCTAATGAAGGACCATCTATAGAACCCTATAAAGTGTCTAATGAAGGACCATCTATAGCACCCTATAAAGTGTCTAATGAAGGACCATCTATAGAACCCTATAAAGTGTCTAATGAGGGACCATCTATAGCACCCTATAAAGTGCCCTATGTGAACCTCTCCAGTGTTGGTGCCATTTTATATGTTATCTCTACGGCCCACTGATGTATCCTGTGTGTATATATGTGCTTTCTCTTCAGTACTCTCTATGTAATGAGCCCCTAATCGAGCTGTCCAATCCCGGTGCCAGCGGCTCCATATTCTACGTAACCAGGGACGACGAGTTCATCATCAAAACAGTCAATGCCAAGGAGGCGGAGTTTCTGCAGAAACTACTTCCTGGCTACTACATGGTCAGTATGTCACAAGCCCCTCCTTCATTCCAATTCATGCATGTGTGCGTGTGTGATGGTCACATCTTAGCCCCTGGGGTTAACCTATGTTCAGCTATGACACCAGTAGGGACTGCCATGGGCTAAGCACATCACTAAGAAACGTCACACGCCTTAAGCGCACACGTCTTAGTAGACACACGGCCAGAGGTTTTAAGTCCAACCGACTCACGTCTGTCAGGTGTCTTGGACAGGAGCCAGGAGTCAGGGTCACTGCAGGCAGAATCTGCAAAGGCATGCCTTCTTAATGTTATTATAATAACGTTTTTTATAACGTATAGCAAGTTCATCAATAAAGCTTTTGTACAGTATTCTTGTTTTTGTATCAATGTATGGCTTAATGAACATTAATTTCCCAGGCATTTATTAGTTCTACAAATGTTTTAAGGGGAAATATTTAACTAGTCGAACTGACATATCTAAAATCCACTGGATTGTTAGCAATTGATGTAATTCTTCAATATCACAAACTCCAAAGCAAATCAAGGGGAGAAAAATAGGTTTATTTGAGAAGGACAAATTAAGATGTTATGCTGGGAGGTAGATGTTCAGTCTCCCCTGTCCTCAGCTTTTCTCCCCGGATGTCATTTATAACCCCCCGCCCTAGCCTGGGGTTGACCAATCAGATGTCCTTGCAGTACAACTTGGTCAATGGCCAAATAACAAGTATCCTGCTCCCGACTCAATATACAGACCAATGAAAACGTGGCACATGTAGCTCTGAGTTCAGGAGTGACATTCCACAGATTCTAAACAGATGTTGAACTGAAAACCAACTTCTATTGATCGTTAACTCTAGTCCTCTCGTCCTCTCCTCTGCGTTCTGCATTTATCTTCAAAATATTCTTATATAATCAATATGATGGCACCATATCATTTCCCATTGTTGCATGTAAAGAACACTACAATAGGCACATAATTATATTTTTCTCACTCTTCTCCTTCCTCTTCTCCCCTCTTCCTCTCCTCCTCTCTCTAGAATCTGAATCAGAACCTGAGGACCCTGCTTCCTAAGTTCTTTGGTCTCTACTGCGTCCAGTCTGGGGGTAAAAACATCCGTATCGTGGTCATGAACAATGTGTTACCACGCGCCGTACGCATGCACCTCAAGTTTGACCTGAAGGGCTCCACGTATAAACGGCATGCATCGAAGAAAGAGAGGGAGAAATCGAATCCCACCTTTAAAGATCTGGACTTTATATCAGATGTACCGGAAGGACTGACCCTGGATCAGGATACATACAGCGCCCTGCTAAAGACCCTACAGAGAGACTGTCTGGTGAGAGAGGGAGGAGAGGATGAGGAGCAGGGACATGAGGAGAGGGTGGGGGGATAATACATACAGAGCTTTGGTCAAGACCCTCCCTGTCTGGTGAGAGAGGGAGGAGGGGAGGAGAAGGGGAGGGAGGGAGGAGAGGGGAAGGAGAGTAGGGTGGTTTAGGATGGGCTTACAGGGGTAAACCCAAAAGAGAGACTGGCTTAGAGAGGAGGAGAGATTAGACGTGGAAGGAAGGGGAGGATGAAAGCCATTATGACCTGTGTGTCTGTGCTGTCTGGTAGATCCGCCGATCATTCATTCTGACCTTCATTCTCTGTCTGTGGTACTCCAGGTGCTTGAGAGCTTTAAGATCATGGACTACAGTCTACTGCTGGGGGTCCATAACCTGGGCCTGGCTGTGAGAGAGTCCCAGGGCTCACCAGCAGGGGGCGATGAAAAGAAGCCTCAGGCCCAGAGAGCCCTCTACTCTACTGCCATGGAGTCTATACAGGGAGGGAAGGCTTGTAGAGACACATCAGACCACGATGCTACGTGAGTTACCGAGCTAACACACACAGGCATGCATGTACACACACACACACACACACACACACACACACACACACACACACACACACACACACACACACACACACACACACACACACACACACACACACACACACTCACTCAGTGTCTTGGAGTCCTCTCCCACTAAATGAGATTCTCTCTCTCTCTCGCTCGCTCTCTCTCCAGGATGGGTGGTATTCCTGCTGTGGATGGTAAAGGAGAGCGTCTCCTTCTCTTTATTGGAATTATCGACATCCTGCAGTCCTACAGGTCAATTTCACCAAATCACTCATTGCGTTACTACTGATGTACTGCTAATCAAAAGGACTAGTACTAATTGAATAATATATGAATTACTGAGTTATTTTTCTTGTCCTGCAGGCTAATCAAGAAACTGGAGCACTCGTGGAAGTCTCTGATCAGTGACGGGGTGAGTCCAGTTGCAGGTTGTCGTTTATTGTCATGAGTCTTACCTTGGAGGCAGAACTGAGCGATTTCTGTTAGATGGGCCAGCTGCAAAGTCAAAATTGTCTATATCGAGAGAAAAAAAATCATAAAAACAAAAATGAGCTTTTCTTTTCTTAATTTAAGGCATTAGGGTTAGCAGTGTGGTTAAGGTTAGGGTTAGGTTTAAAACCAGATCTTATGACATTGTGGCTGTGCCAGCTGTTGACTACTCTACAGAGGTGCCTCCAGGGCAAGATTTATGACAATAAATGCCAACCTGCAGTCCAGTCCTCAGACTTTGGCACCTTTCCTAGGCTTACACAGGCCCGGTGACGAGCTGCTCTACTTACAGCTGCATAATTCAACACAGACAGTCAACAGCATATAGACAGACAAAGTGTCCTTAAACCTTTAAGGAGTAACCAATGAATGCAACATTAGTCTGATACTGAGAATGGCTAGTAGGTTATTATTTTAGAACCAACTAGACGTTTGAAAAGGTGACATGGACTAACTCTCCCATTTCAATAATTCCCTATGCCTGACTGTACAAATGTGTTTGATGGTTTGTTTGCTAAGATGGTTTCCCCTTCTCTCTATCTCTCTCAGGACACAGTGTCTGTCCACAGGCCCAGTTTCTATGCAGACAGGTTCTACAAGTTCTGCAGCACCACCGTCTTTAGAAAGAGCTGCTGTGAGTAGGAACACATTACACGACATGCAACAAATGTTTTATTTGATATTTCAGCTCACAATCTACATGTCGAGATTGAGTAATCGATTCATTGAGTTTACCTCTTGACTGCTTTCTCTTTTCTCTCTCATCCATCTCCACCCTCTTTTTCTTGCCTCTCCTCCCCTCCAGCCCTGAGGTCTTCTCCCTCCAAGAGAGGGCGAGGGGGGGCTCTGCCCGCACCCAAAAACAGTGTCCAAACACAGCTTTCCGTAGAGAGAGAGGAGAACCAGGAGAACGAAGACCTGCACCTCAGAGGGGCTCGTGGCTTCCCTCTGCTGGAGGAGGACGGTAAGATGGTTACCACACTCCATATCTATACAGAGGCTGACCTAAGGAAACTGTTTCTCCTGTTTGAGCCAAAATGGCCGACAAGCATTTGAGGACCAATAGCTTTTTTTCCACACGGCTATTTGGGTGAAGTGTCATGCTGTGGTGGTAGATGACTAATGCTCTATCACAATCATTTCTCTCTCTCTTCTCTCCTCTCAGGTCTGAGAGAGCATCCCCATACTCCTCCGTCTTTTGAGGATGCGACCACAGCATCCATCGCTACCACTCTCTCTTCAAACAACTCTCTCCCTACCACACCCTTTGATACACCAGAACACCCACGCTTCAGGTACACACACACACAAACACTAGAGAACGACCGCAGCAGCAGCAAGCTAGCTCATTCTCTAATAGAAAGGTGCAGTATTCAGAAGTAAGTGAATTGACACAGTGACCAAAATCGAACTCCTGTTGCTAATATTAAATACAATTGAACTGTATTTTATTGGTCGCATACACATACAGTTGAAGTCGGAAGTTTACATACACTTAGGTTGGAGTCATTAAGACTCGTTTTTCAACCACTCCACACATTTCTTGTTAACAAACTATAGTTTTGGCAAGTCGGTTAGGACATCTACGTTGTGCATGACACAAGTCATTTTTCCAACAATTGTTTACAGACAGATTATTTCACTTATAATTCACTGTATCACAATTCCAGTGGGTCAGAAGTTTACATACACTAAGTTGACTGTGCCTTTAAACAGCTTGGAAAATTCCAGAAAATTATGTCATGGCTTTTGAAGCTTCTGTTAGGCTAATTGACATCATTTGAGTCAATTGGAGGTGTACCTGTGGATGTATTTCAAGGCCTACCTTCAAACCCAGTGCCTCTTTGCTTGACATCATGGGAAAATCAAAAGAAATCAGCCAAGACCTCAGAAAAAAATTGTAGACCTCCACAAGTCTGGTTCATCCTTGGGAGCAATTTCCAAACGCCTAAAGGTACCACGTTCATCTGTACAAACCACGTTCATCTGTACGCAAGTATAAACACCATGGGACCACGCAGCCATCATACCGCTCAGGAAGGAGACACGTTCTATCTCCTAGAGATGAGCGTACTTTGGTGCAAAAAGTGCAAATCAATCCCTGAACAACAGCAAAGGACCTTGTGAAGATGCTGGAGCAAACAGGTACAAAAGTATCTATATCCACAGTAAAACGAGTCCTATATCAACATAACCTGAAAGGCCGGTCAGCAAGGAAGAAACCACTGCTCCAGAACCGCCATAAAAAATCCAGACTACGGTTTACAACTGCACATGGGGACAAAGATCGTACTTTTTGGAGAAATGTCCTCTGGTCTGATGAAACAAAAATAGAACTGTTTGGCCATGATGACCATAGTTATGTTTGGAGGAAAAAGGGGGAGGCTTGCAAGCCGAAGAACACCATCCCAACCGTGAAGCACAGGGGTGGCAGCATCATGTTGTGGGGGTGCTTTGCTGCAGGAGGGACTGGTGCACTTCACAAAATAGATGGCATCATGAGGGGGGAGAATTATGTGGATATATTGAAGCAACGTCTCAAGACATCAGTCACATTGTCAGTGATGTGTACAACCAGGAACTTGAAGCTTTTCACCTTTTCAGCTGTGGCCCCCATCGATGTGGATGGGGGTGTGCTCCCTCTGCTGTCTCCTGAAGTCCACGATCAGCTCCTTCACTTTGTTGACTTTGAGGGAGTGCACCACTCCACCAGGGCCCTCAGCTCCTCCCTGTAGGCTGGTGCGTCTTTGTTGATAATCATGCCTACCACTGTTGTCTTGTCTGCAAACTTGAGTTAATTCACTAATAATAATGCTTGTGTCGAGGTGCCCGGGACATTCATGCAATAAGCAAGCTAGCTAAGCAGATGGCTATGTGACCTGTTAGCAAAGATTACGATAACTAACCCTTTCATGTGTAGTGTTAGCTAGCTGTTTGATTTTAAAATGGATGCATTAATGCATACATGGCTGTCTCTGGGAAATGTTGTCATCAAAATGTTAACATTTTATTATGTTGAATATTGGCCTAAAATATCGGTATCATCATCGGCCCTAAAAAATTACATATTTTTCTCTAACACACACACGCTCCTACAGATACACACTCACCTGTCCCTGTTCTACCCCACAGGAGGCCAACCCACTCTCCACGGGACCGTGAGGGGAGGTAAGCAGTCTTATTTCGTACCCTTTCAATCTAACACATCTCTTCTCATCTGACCATTCTGACTGTAATTGATGGTCCGATGTCACTTCCTGTGCTGTCCCATGTAGTTTCAGGCCACAGCAGGAAGTAGTGGCGGTGCACGAGCAGACCATCACTGTGGCTGTAGAGGTGAAGAGGGAACCTACAACCAGGTACACACACACACACACACACACACACACACACACACACACACACACACACACACACACACACACACACACACACACACACACACACACACACACACACACACACACACACACACACACACACACACATTATCACCTGTCTGACAGCAGTGTTTCTATCTCTGTCACAGTGTGGTTCCAGAGGACCTACAGGACTCTAAAGTAACAGAGGAGGAAGTCATCACACAGACCACAGCTGCTTCCTCTACACCTCCTTCAACCCCTCCTCCCTCCTCCGCCCCTCCATCCTCCACACCTCCCTGCTCAGTCCCACCAGCCTCCACTCTCCCTCGTTCCCTTCCTCCCTCAGTCCCTTCCTCCTCTGCCCCTCACTCTAACTCCACTCTCCCTTCTTCTTCCACTCGTCCTTTCTCCACCAATCAATCATCAGCTCACATCGCCTCCACCCTTCCACCCTCTGCAGTCCCTCCACCCTCCAACTCTCCCTCTCCCACCACTCCCGCCTCCACCCTTCCCTCCTCCTCCCCCCATTCTTCCCCCCTCCTTCCAAGCACCCCTCCCTCCTCTCTCCCTCCGAGCCCCCAGGTGACAGTAGAACGCTTTTCGTCCAATCATCTGTCTGTCACCTCGTCCGTCAGCCACAACTCACTGGAGGGGGAGGTGCCAGTCTCAGACATCTACTTTGTAAGTCGTGTGTGTGTGTGCGTGTGTGTGTGTGTGCGTGTGTGTGTGTGTGTGTGTGTGTGTAACAGTCTTCAGCGTGTGAGTGTAGCTCTGAAGCTCTTGTGGTTTACTGGGGTTTTGGATTTCTTACAGTCGGGCAGTAAGGACAGCGTGGTTGATCTATGAGGGTGAGGGTTTGTGTAGTTTGCTGTCATTGATCATTGATCATTAATCACAAAGTGTGGCTTGAAAGCATGTGGCAATGTTGGTTACTCTCCCTGCAATAAAGAGGTTGGATTGAATCCTGAGACACCACATGCCTGATAACAAACATTCTGCTGAAATAGCAACTGGGAGAGAGAACAGTATACAGTACTAAAAGTCTCTTTTGTGTTGTGTCGCGTGGATTGCATGTTGGCTTGTGGCTTGTGTGTTGCTCATGCCTGGCTGATCCATATTAATCCAGTCATGTGATTCATTCTTATAATCCCCCAGTCATATCATGATGGGTTGTCAACAGCAATCTGGCCTGGTGGTTCATTCAACATTATGTTCTTTCCTCATCCATTTTGAATATGTATTATTCTGTATTACTCTGTCTCCACTGCCCCACCCCACCCATGTTGTCACAACATCCCTCTGTCCATCTCTCTCTCTCTCTCTCTCTCTCTCTCTCTCTCTCTTTATGTGTCTCTGTCTCTCTTGCTCCTCTTCATTCTCCCTCTTTTTCTCTTACTTCCTTTTCCATTTCTCTTCATCTACCCCCCCCCCCCGTCCTTACATGTGTGTCTGTGTGTCTTTGTGTATGCACGTGTTTGTGTATTATCAGTATGCTGATGGGAGGTATTGGGTGTACTCCCCAATTCTGGGTCGTAAGAAGCTCAACTCAAGCTCTAGCTGCAATGTAAGTCACGGCTGCTGGTTGCACAAGCCATAGTCAGCTGTAGTGTCATGTAAAGTGGTGTAGAGTGGTGTCGGCTTCCTTCCCCTGATTCTGAGCTTCTAGAACCCATCTCAAATCAACCCCTAACATAGCCCCTTAGGCACTTTAGATCAGAAAAGATTGGACAAGTGTGAGCAAAATGGCAAAACAACTAAACAATTAATACCCGACATAGGGTTAGAGGAGCTATTTAGGACTTGTCGAAGGTCTTCCTCCCTAAATGTACTTTTCTCTCTCTTCCTCCTGTCTCTGCGTATGCTGACCTGTGTCTGCTGCCCCTGCTGGTTGGGTGGCGTAACAACAGAATCAGGAGGACAGGAGCTGGGTGTACTCTCCTCTGCACTACGGCTCAGAGTCCAGACCTGGCTCTGACGGGGAGAGCGAGACAGTAAGTGTGCACTTCGTCAATACCCCTACAAAGAAGTTTCCTTCACTCATACCCTAACTCTGAACTCGCCCTCTCTCTCAAATGTCTCTTTCTTTTTCTCAACAGTAAGTTGAGTGGAGTCTCCAATGTAAGCGAATCACTTGAGAGGCTTGAAGACTACAGACAGAAGCTGTGATGCTTTACGAAGCTCCATGAAGCTCTATGAAGCTTCTACGGCATTGTGTAACCCTTGTGGCCCAATCTGCATGTGAAGGCTTGTTTTACCCACATGGATGGAGAAGGATTCTGTGGGAAAACTTAATAAAATGTTATTTCTCTGCTTTGGCAACACCTTCCTAACACACACACACGCGTCTTCACACTCACACACTCTAACATTGTCCTATATAAGTATGCAACAAAAATGTTCCCTTTGCCACAAAATCAACTCATGAACATGAAAGTATGCATTTTGAATAAAACCATATTGCAACCCTTTCCAAACATCAGCTAAGGCTGCCCAGAGACTATCGTACAGTACTTTAGTTGGTCTTGTTGTGCTGTTAAGAATGATATTTGTCTTTTGTTACTGGTGCTTGTCTTTTGTTAACTGTGCTGTAATATCACGAATTGAATATCATGTGCAATATTGTCATGGTCAGGTTTTTGACTCCTATGGTTAAATGTTGGAGAGTTTTGTCTTTTTCTGAAGCAAAACTTTTTTTCTCTCAGTTGTTTATAATGTTTTGTAGTGATCACTGGTCTGATGGTGATGGTTTCAAATTCAGCTCGATCAATAATGTAAGTCGTGTTAAGAATCGTGAACATTTCTGTCTGGAATTGTGCGTGCTCCGTGTTCTCACAGGGCACACTGAAGTCTTCACAATGGTCATGAAAACCTGAACATTTTATTTCATTATTAGCTCTCTAAAACTATCATTTTGTAAATGTTTTTTTGAAACCATATCTTTGTCATTGTTTTACATTTAAATGTTACATTTGAGTAATTTAGCAGAAGCTCTTGCCCAGAGCAACTTACAGTTAGTTAGTGCATTCACGTTAAGATAGCTAGGTGGGACAATCGCAGATCATATGCCTAGTAAGGACACTTTTCCTCAATAAAGTAGCTATCAGCAAAGTCAGAGCTAGAAAAGGGGGGCTCAGTTGGTAGAGCATGGTGTTTGCAACACCAGGATTGTGGGTTTGATTCCCATGGGGGACCAGTACAGAGAAAAAATGTATGAAATGTATGCATTCACTACTGTAAGTCGCTCTGGATAAGAGCGTCTGCTAAATTACTAAAATGTAAATGTAAAATGGGGGGGGGGGGGTCAAGTGTAAGTGTTGGTTCAGTTTATTTATTTGTTGAATTATTTGTCTCTATTGCTGGGGAATGTTAATTTTTATAGATATACTGAACAAATGTGTTATTATTGCCTTACTGAGAAATATTCCCTTGATCAGTTTTCCTTTTTTAAATTCATTTTGATCAATTGGACCAGGGTAGGTGTAATATAAAATATAGTAATATATGCCATTTAGCAGACGCTTTAATCCTAAGCGATTTACAGTCATGCATGCATACATTTTTACTGATGGGTGGCGCCAGCGGGAATCAAACCCACCACCCTCGGAGTTGCAAGCGACTGAGCCGCACAGGACCAACACAGTGTGTTGAACTTCAGCGTAACTTTAAAAAATAATAATATGATTATCAGTATTGTTTATATTATAAGAGGTCCATACACTCCTCAGTAGTTCTATAATGTCATTCTTCAGCATCTAAGAAGAAAAATATATATTCTGTGAATTGTAAATAGTGTGTGTGCGTGGGTGACAAAGAGCGAAAGGGTTGGCGAGGAAAAGAGGATATTGCACTTTGTCCTGGTCAATAATATAAAACATCAAGGGTAAAAAAAGATACAATTGTTCCACTCCAGGGAACTTTAAAGGTTCTAAACATTACTGTAACATTTAATCAATGTCCATCCTTTTAAGGTGCAATCTGTAAGTTATCTGGCCCACTGTGGCAACCAGACAAAGGGAAAAACACAATTGACCTGAAACAATACACAAAAAAAAAAGATCTAGTTCAAATTTGTCAATGATACTGTACTTGTACGACTTCATCATCAATCCCCCGAAAAGTGTTGGGGTGAACGTACAGATTGCCCCTTGAAGACAAATCAATGGCTGTGTGTAAAGTGTTTTGACAAGGAGTTAGAGCTTATCATCACTGAGTAAAAATTAAATAATATCTTGTGTAAGAATTATTAAATTAAATCTCTCACTTAACAGGATCGGTGGGTCCCCCACGGGACGGTTGAGCTAACGTAGGCTAATGCGATTAGCATGAGGTTGTCAGTAACAAGAACATTTCCCAGGACATAGACATATCTGATATTGTCAGAAAGCTTACATTCTTGGTAATCTAACTGCACTGTCCAATTTACAGTAGCTATTACAGTGAAAGAATACCATGCTATTGTTTGAGGAGAGTGCACAATTTTGAACTTGAAAAGTTATTAATAAACCAATTGGGCACATTTGGGCAGTCTTGATACAAAATTTAGAACAGAAATGCAATGGTTCATTGGATCAGTCTAAAACTTTGCACATACAATGCTTCCATCTAGTAGCCAAAATCTAAATTGCGCCTGGGCTGGAATAATACATTATGGCCTTTCTCTTGCATTTCAAAGATGATGGTACCAAAAAAACGGTTGTTTTTTTCTTTATATTATCTTTTACCAGATCTAATGTGTTATATTCTCCTATATTACTTTCACATTTCCACAAACCTCAAACTGTTTCCTTTCAAATGGTACCAAGAATATGCATATCCTTGCTTCATGTCCTGAGCTACAAGCAGTTTGATTTGGGTAAGTCATTTTAGGTGAAAATAATGGCTGATATTTATTTATTTGCGCAGGGTTGCAAATACTTGACGAATCTGACCCATAGAGGTACTATATTCAGGGACGGCGCCACGCATAAGAAACATAAGCGGTCACTTAGCGACCCCCCCCAAAAAATATTATTGTGTTTTGGGGGGAATTCAGGGTCTCGACTTACTGTTGAGAGTTAGAATAGTAGACAAGGAGCTATTTCCACATTTGGATGTGCATCCACAGTTTTTCTCTTGTGTCAATCACTGACTGTCACTCAATTAGCCATGTTGGCTAACAATTTTTAAGAGTCTAGCCAGTTATCTAAACTTAGTAATCATGTCCGAATACCAACTAGGACACGGTTTCCCAAAAGCATCTAAAGGCTAAATGAATCGTTAGACCCTTCGTAGGAGCATCATTAAAACTCTGAGCTGTTTCCCAAAACCATCATTATTATTGTTTCACTTGAAAACGCTTGTAATCGTAACGCCTGCCTCAGAACACCTGTAGAACAGGTAAGTGTGTCGTTAGACTGCATAAAAAACGAAACAGTAATCGGCTTATTTTAAATCATATTGATATACATTTCATGTTCAATCAATTGAGTTCTATTTTGCTACTTGTAGGCTACTGTCTATAATTTGTTTCAATATATTTCATGATGTGTAGCCTAACGTGCACTGTGATGTGCCAAATCGGTGATTTAGTGCATTTTAATTTGGTAAGCATTGGAATAAGCCGCCTCAATATTTGCATCCGTATGTGGTAATATCTCTGGAGGTGATCCGTCATCAGTATTGTGAAATAATTCTGATGTTAAGGTAAGATTTGAATGGAGAAAGCTGATCTGAGAGCAGCGCTGCCTTTAGATCCTATCAGTATCAATACATGCTCCAACAACGCACTTAACAAACATTCCTTCTGCATGGTGTTTTGGGAAACGTTACATTTTTGGCCATTGTAGGAAAGATGCATCTTTAAAACACTTGGAAGCCTATGTTACAGGGCTATCAGGAAACTGGGTCCAGGTATGCAGGGCACGTGCCCAGGGGCCCCGAGCTCCAGGGGTTCCCCATTGATTTAATTTTGTTCGTCACTCTCATTTAGGGCTGTTGCGGTGACCATGTTACCACCACACCTGCAGTTGAGTCATGACCGCAGTAAAATTCTATGCGACCATTGAGTCACTGTAATCTCCTTTTATGCACATGCGGACATGCGTTAATCAAATCAAACTTTATTTGTCACATGCGCCGAATACAACAAGTGTAGACCTTACCATGAAATGCTTACTTACAAGCAGCAGTGCAGTAACACAATAAAATAACAATAAAGAGGCTATATACAGGGGGTACCGGTACCGATTAGTTGAAGTAATTTGTAATGTAGGTAGGTGTGAAGTGACTATGCATAGATAATAAACAGCAAGTAGCAGCAGTGTACAAAAAAATGGAAGGGGGGGGGGGGGGGTCATTGTAAATAGTCCGGTGGCCATTTGATTAATTGTTCAGCAGTCTTATGGCTTTGGGGGTAGAAGCTGTTAAGGAGCCTTTTGGTCCTAGACTTGGCGCCTGCTGTGCTGGTGCAGAGAAAACAGTCTATGACTTAGGTAATAATACCTAACTCGCTAATGATCATCAGGTCGCTAATGGTCTGGTACTCAGGGCTCTATTGTCCCTCTAACCACTCTGACATCAATGCAAATGCAACCGAAAATCACATCAAACACTTATCATCAAAAAAGTATGTGCTTTTAAACCTCATCTCACTGTTTGAAGAAAGAATATGAACAACAGGTTGAAACTGAGTGGAAAACATGGTCATTGTGGATGTTGCTTCAAAGCCTAACTCAACAAAATGGACAGTGCTTTCTAAGGTGATGATAAAATCAAAACACAAGATATGCATATTAGAGCTTACAGTTATTTCCACTGGAATCTTTTATAAATAAATAACTTTAACTTACGGCTCTCTTCTGATGTTGGTAACAATTATTTGATGTCCATCACTCCAGTTTGTAGCTGGCTAGCATCACTCCGGCTGGTACCTAGCTCCATCAATTGAAAATGACACATCGGTGGTATGGAACAATCGTCTTCCAGAACTAGCACGTCCTCTTTCTCCCACGATACTCCGACGGAAGTTACTTTCTGAATTTGTCTCCTCTCTACTCGTTATTATTCTCTAACTCTCTCCTCCTTTTGCAACACACTTGCCCACACACTCACTCATGCCACCTCTCCCCAGGACCTTTCAGAGCCGGCGGTGATGTCACCTGCCTCATAGTTGTCTTGGAAAGTCCCTGAACAGAACGGCAAAAGCCATATCCCTAGACTCTGCCACATTCCCCCCTGCAAAACCCTGCCAAGCCCGAGTATCTCTGAACACAGAAAACAACAATTCACATGCTTGACCTTGCAGTGCACATCAACTTAACTTCTACAGGTTTCAAGTTTCGGTATCACAGGATAAGGATAAGACATAGCCTTCCGAAACCTCACAGGCAATGTAACCCTAGAGCTCCTCTCTGACCGTCAGGGACCCTCCAACGCCTCATTCGCTGTGTGCATGCTTTCTTCCTCCTCAGGGGGTGCCTCCTCTTCCCCTGACATCAACTCAGGCTCTTCTATGCCTACTTCCGTTTGCAGTACCCCTGCTGGCACATCCACATGACCATCCTGGGGCAGTGCTCTCAACATGTCATGCATCGTACGATTTAACCTTTCACACTGACCATTTCCCTGAGGGTGGTAGGGGCTACTGCGACTTTTACCGATACCATAGAGATTGCAGAGTTCCTTGATCACATTGGCCTCGAAACACCTCCATTGGTCAGAATGCAATCTTGCTGGACAACCATAGTATTTGATCCAATACTGCAACACAGCATTAGCCGTAGTGTGAGCTGTCTGGTTCTTTGTCGGCACTGCTATGTTGAACTTGGTAAACATGTCTGTTAAGACCAAAACATTCTCAAATCCATCTGTTGTCCTCTCCAACAGCGTGAAGCCCATGGCCACAACCTCTCTTGGTGTCATCACATTGCTGAAAGTCATGCATTCCCTTTGCATGGGGAACACATCCCTATCCAAGGCACAGCGTTTACATTGTTTCACCCATGTCTGGACAGTCTTCAGCATACCAGGCCAGAAGTAGCTCTTATGCATTGCCGCAAAGGTGTTCCTTTCTCCAAAGTGACCTCCATGGTCGTGCTTCGCTTCATACGCCTGGAACTGCAGTGGTTCTGGCACTACCAACTGCCACATTTCCTCTCCATCTCTAGGATCTAGGAGCCTTCTGAAGAGAACCCCTTGGTGCAAACAAAGCCTTTCTCATTTGCCTAGAAGAACCCTGGTAGACTCATGAATAGCTAATTAAAGGGTTACCCAGACCCCTCTTTTTACTCTGCTGCTACTCTCTGTTTACTATCTATGCATAGTCACTTTAACTCTACCTAAATGTACATATTGCCTCAATTACCTCGACTAACCTGTACCCCCGCACATTGACTTTGTACCGGTACCCCCTGTATATAGCCTCACTACTGTTATTTTACTGCTGCTCTTTAATTATTTGTTATTTGTTATTTAAATGTTTCACTTATCTAGGTTTTACTTAACACTTATTTTTCGTAAAACTGCATTGTTGGTTAAGGGCTTGTAAGTAAGCATTTCACTGTAAGGTCTACCTCCACCTGTTGTATTCGGTGCATGTGATAAATAACATTTGATTTGATTTGATTTGATTAGCGTAGCCCACCGAAAATGAGTAAAAAATGAACCAGCAGGAAAGTGGCCTCCATTCGCTTATTGGAGTGCATACGGATGACATGTGTTTTTTTTCTCTTGCCTCTGTTCCTGCCCATTTGATAACGGACCATTCTAAATCAAAACACATTTTACATATTAGTAAAGACACGGTTAAATTGAGAATAGTCTGATGGGTGAAAATATGATAAATTGATGAGAGAACAGCATGTGCAGCCTGAGGCAAAGAACAGAGCGCATGCTTTTTTTGTTGCAACTTTCTCAAATGATCACTGGCCTATAGTCCATCAAGCAGCCCATATATAGTAAGATTTCTAAGGCATTCTAAGGTCCGTATCATCCACAACTTTAAATCTAGCATATAACACCTGTTTCAAACAATCAATTTTATGCTGAACATAGTCACTTCATATGCGCACTCTTGCTCTAGAATGGGAAACATATCCTTTCTATTTTATTCAGGTAAGTTCAATTATATTCTTCTTACTATAAAATCATATAATATAAAATAACGTCTCGGGATGTGGCATGGCGCATAACCAGATAACATACAGTAGGCCAACTCATATTCTGTTCTTCTGAAATACCTGTTCTTCATATCATAATGTTTCTTTAGACCTGCCTAAAATAAATCATGGATTTATTGTGATGGTGTACATTCAATTGATTTATTAGACTTTTTGAAATGTTGATGTACCAAAGGTACGCATCAGTAGCTGCTATCTATGGAGGCCTGGAGATGCTAAATGTGTTCATGTTCATTAGTGGTCCGTGAGATCGGCAGTCTTTTGCATGACAATAACCATCTGACAAACACGACCGC
Organism: Salmo salar; assembly: GCF_965601325.2. Classification (NCBI taxonomy): domain Eukaryota; kingdom Metazoa; phylum Chordata; class Actinopteri; order Salmoniformes; family Salmonidae; genus Salmo; species Salmo salar. The sequence continues at coordinate 38,769,168 of NC_138293.1, forward strand.
CACAGCCCTACTCTCACTCAGATATAATTAACATTTACATTACATTTAAGTCATTTAGCAGACGCTCTTATCCAGAGCGACTTACAAATTGGTGCATTCACCTTATGATATCCAGTGGAACAACCACTTTACAATAGTGCATCTAAATCTTTTAAGGGGGGGGGGGGGTTAGAAGGATTACTATATCCTATTCCTTAAAGAGGTGGGGTTTCAGGTGTCTCCGGAAGGTGGTGATTGACTCCGCTGTCCTGGCATCGTGAGGGAGCTTGTTCCACCATTGGGGTGCCAGAGCAGCGAACAGTTTTGACTGGGCTGAGCGGGAACTGTGCTTCCTCAGAGGTAGGGAGGCCAGCAGGCCAGGGCTGGATGAACGCAGTGCCCTTGTATGGGTGTAGGGCCTGATCAGAGCCTGAAGGTATGGAGGTGCCGTTCCCTTCACAGCTCCGTAGGCAATCATGCAATTAACATGGCATAAGTCATGGAAAAATGTGTAGAATTACAGGAAATTTGCTTTAAAAGTGCTAAAATGTATCTCCACCCTATGCATGGCAAAATGTGTAGAAATGCAGGACATTTGCTGTACAACTGCAAAAATATTCTCTCTGCCTCATGGCAAAATATGTCAAATTGCAGAAAACATGCTTTAAAACTGCAACAAACAAAAAAACTCCACCCCATGGTAAACTGGGTACAATTGCAGGAAATTAGATGCAAAATTGCAAAAATTCTCTGCCCTGGCAGAAATTGTAGAATAGCATGAAATGTGTTGTAAAATTGATACATTTTATCTCTGCCCCATGGCAAAATGAGTAGAATTATGTGACATGTGTTCATAAAATTGCTAAATGTTCTCTCTGCCCCATGGCACAATGTGTCGAATTGCAGAAAACACGCTTTAAAACGGCAACATTTTCTTTTTTTTATCTGACCTGCAGTAGTTCAAGAGAATTTCACGAGGCATACAGGATACAAATCTGTGTTAGGGGGGTTTTGCCACTAGGTGGCAAAGTTGTACCGTTTAGGAGAGTTGAGTTTATTGACATTACTGAAACTATTACAAAATTCAATTGAACAATTGTGTTTCATTTCCCATACAGTATGATGATTTTTTGCTTGTGTTCTTGAGTGTTTGTGTGTGTTTTCTGATTTGCCCTTTTTCTTGTTCCCTGGAGAGACTTTCCTTTTTCCATTCTGAAACCTTGATCACACACACACACACACACACACACACACACACACACACACACACACACACACACACACACACACACACACACACACACACACCACACACACACACACACACACACACACACACACACACACACGCACACGCACACAGGAGAGCACACACACACCCAGACACACAAAGCACATTTTGATGGTGTATTTCTTTAGTGCTAAAATAAAATGTCTGCCTTGGGTCGATATGACTCAACCTCACTCAATCTAGAGGCTTGTTTATAATCTCAGGCAGCACACACACATTTCTATTTCTGTTTTATGTTTGCCTACAGTACTCTCCACCTCTACCACAGAAGGGGAAAACAAGAGCAAAAGATGAAATCCATGAGATATATGTGTGTGTGCGTATGTGTATGTGTATGTGTATGTGTGTGTGTGTGTGTGTGTGTGTGTGTGTGTGTGTGTGTGTGTGTGTGTGTGTGTGTGTGTGTGTGTGTGTGTGTGTGTGTGTGTGTTTGTGTGTGTGTGTGTGTGTGTGTGTGCGTGTGTGTACTTGCATACATGTACTTGTTTTCCTACATTATCGGACCCGGACCCCAATGTCCTAACATTTCACCCGAATGTCATGAAAAGGTAGGAAAACCAGAACTTTTTGGAAAAGTCTGGACTTTTTTCAAGTCCTGAATGCTATAATAAGCTTAAGGGTTAGGTTTAGATTTTTGGGGGGTTAGGGTTAGGTTTAAAGTTAGGTTTAGGTTTATGTTTAAGGTTAGGATATGGGTTAGGTTTAAGTTTAGGTTTATGGTTCGGGTTTAGGGAAAATAGGATGGCACCAGAGGAGATGGCTGATGTTTTTCCATGCTCCTTACCAAATGTGTTTTTTTGTTCATTTTTTTTGCGTTGTTTGTAACTTCTTTTTTAAAACTTATTCTGTACGTAATGTTGCTGCTACCGTCTCTTATGACCGAAAATAACTTCTGGACATCACAACAGCGATTACTCACCACAAATTGGTAGAAGCTTTTTTCTCCTTTAACGAGTCCGATGAGCCCGACATGAATGACATACTGCTTTCCCGGGAACAGGCCCCAGATAATAGCCACTTTAAGAATATTCCGTATCTAGCATTACTCATGTGTACAAACTGCACTCCACACTATTCTACGGTATCTTAGTCACTTTTAAATTGGGTTTACATATTGCATCACCCATTTCATATATATATACTGTATTGTATTCTATACTACACCACTGACTGCCATCTCCAGCACATCAGATGCTGCTGCCGGTAGACATAGATTAGGAATCAGTGGCCACTTTAAGGAAATGAAACACTAGCCACTTTAATAATGTATCCGTGTCTTGCATTACTCATCTCAGATGTGTAAACTGTACTTTATACTATTCTACGGTATCTTAGTCACTTTAATTGTTTGTAAATATTGCATTACCCATCTCATATGTACACTACCATTCAAAAGTTTGGGATTACTTAGAAATGTCCTTGTTTTTGAAAGAAAAGCTATTTTTTGTCCGTTAAAATAACATCAAATTGATCAGAAATACAGTGTAAACATTGTTGATGTTGTAAATGACTATTGTACTTGGAAATGGCAGATTTTTTATGGAATATCTACATAGGCGTTCAGAGGCCCATTATCAGCAACCATCACTCCTGTGTTCCACGTTGTGTTAGCTAATCCAAGTTTATCATTTTAAAAGGCTAATTGATCATTAGAAAACCCTTTTGCAATTATGTTAGCACAGCTGAAAACATTTGTGCTGATTAAAGAAGCAATAAAACTGGCCTTCTTTAGACTAGTTGAGTATCTGGAGCATCAGCACAGGCTCAAAATGGCCAGAAACAAATGACTTTCTTCTTAAACTCGTCAGTCTATTCTTGTTCAGAGAAATGAAGGCTATTCCATGCGAGAAATTGCCAAGAAACTGAAGATCTCGTACAACGCTGTGTACTACTCCCTTCACAGAACAGCGCAAACTGGCTCTAACCAGAATAGAAAGAGGAGTGGGAGGCCCCGGTGCACAACTGAGCAAGAGGACAAGTACATTAGAGTGTCAAGTTTGAGAAACAGACGCCTGACAAGTCCTCAACAGCTTCATTAAATAGTACCCGCAAAACACCAGTCTCAACGTCAGCAGTGAAGAGGCGACTCCGGGAGGCTGGCCTCCCGTACATATGCCCAACCAGAAGCCATGGATTACAGGCAACATCCGTACTGAGCTAAAGGCTACCGCTTTCAAGGAGCAGGACTCTAACCCGGAAACTTGTAAGAAATCCCGCTATGCCCTCCGACGAACCATTAAACAGGCAAAGCGTTTATAAGGGACTAAGATCGAATTGTACTACACCGTCTCCAATGGTCGTCAGATGTGCCAGGACTTGCAAACCATTACAGACTACAAAGGGAAGCACAGCCGAGAGCTGCCCAGTGACACGAGCCTACCAGACAAGCTGAACTACTTCTGTGCTCGCTTCGAGGAAAATAACACTGAAACATGCATGAGAGCACCAGCTGCTCCGGAGTAGCCGATGTGAGTAAGACTTTTAAACAGGTCAACATTCAGACAGATTACCAGGACGTGTACTGCGAGCATGCGCTGACCAACTGGCAAGTGTCTTCACTGACATTTTCAACCTCTCCCTGTCCGAGTCTGTAATACCATCATGTTTCAAGCAGACCACCATAGTCCCTGTGCACAAGAATACTAAGGTAACCTGCCTAAATGACTACCGACCCGTTGCACTCACCTCCGTAGCCATGAAGTGCTTTGAAGGACTGGTCATTGCTCACATCAACACCATTATCCCAGAAACCATAGCCCCACTCCAATTGCATACCGCCCAAACAGATCCACAGATGATGCAATCTCTATTGCACTCCACACTGCCCTTTCCCACCTGGACAAAAGGAGCACCTATCTGAGAATGCTATTCATTGACTACAGCTCAGCGATCAACACCATAGTGCCCGCAAAGCTCATCAATAAGCTAAGGACCCTAGGACTAAACACTTCCCACTGCAAATGGATCCTGGACTTCCTGACCGGCCGCCCCCAGGTGGTAAGGGTAGGTAATAACACATCTGCCACGCTGATCCTCAATACAGGGGCCCCTCAGTGGTGCGTGCTTAGTCCACTCCAGTACTCCCTGTTCACTCATGACTACACGGCCAGGTACGACTCCAACACCATCATTAAGTTTGCCAATGACACAACAGTGGTAGGCCTGATCACCGACAATGATGAGACAGCCTATAGGGAGGAGGTCAGAGACCTGGCCATGTGGTGCCAGGACAACAACCTTTCCCTCAATGTGATCAAGACAAAGAAGATGATTGTAAACTATAGGAAAAGGAGGACAGAGCACGCCCCCATTCACATCGACGGGCTGTAGTGGAGCAGGTTTTGTGAGCTTCAAGTTCCTTGGTGCCCACATAACCAACAAACTAACATGGTCCAAGCACACCAAGACAGTCGTGAAGAGGGCACGACAAAACCTATTCCCCCTCAGGAGACTGAAAAGATTTGGCATGGGTCCTCAGATCCTCAAAAGGTTCTACAACTGCACCATCGAGAGCATCCTGACTGGTTGCATCACTGCCTGGTATGGCAACTGCTTAGCCTCTGACCGCAAGGCACTACAGAGGGTAGAGCGTACGGTCCAGTACATCACTGGTGCCAAGCTTCCTGCCATCCAGGACCTCAATACCAGGCGGTGTCAAAGGAAGGCCCTAAAAATTGTCAAAGACTCCAGCCACCCTAGTCATAGACTGTTCTCTCTGCTACCACACGGCAAGCGGTACTGGAGTGCCAAGTATAGGTCCTAGAAGCTTCTTAACAGCTTCCAACCCCAAGTCATAAGACTCTAATCTAATCAAATGGCTACCTGGACTATTTGCATTGCTGCTGCTCTTTAATTAATTGTTCCTTTTATTTCTTATTATTTTTCATATTTTTTTAACTGCATTGTTGGTTAGGGGCTTGTCAGTAAGCATTTCACTGTAAGGCTGTTGTATTCGGTGCATGTGACTAATACAATTTGATTTAATTTGACATTTAAAGAAAACAAAGCTGTGTGTGTGTGTGTGTGTGTGTGTGTGTGTGTGTGTGTGTGTGTGTGTGTGTGTGTGTGTGTGTGTGTGTGTGTGTGTGTGTGTGTGTGTGTGTGTTTGAGTATTTAGTATTTATTAGGATCCCCAATGTTGCCGAGTTATTTAGCAGGCGCTCAGCCAGTACATTCATCTTAAGATAGCCAGGTGAGACAAGCACACATTACAGTGGTATTCAACCACGTATCACATACATAATACAATGCAAAATACAATACAAAATACATAATGGTGTCTGTGTGTCCCTGTCGTGCCATAAGGTGTTCTTTTATCTGATTTTTTTATCTGTTTTTATTGCAAGCTTGAGTTACCTGGGGTGGCAGAGAGTTCCATTTAGTCATAAGTCTATTTAATACTGTGTGTTTCCCAGCTTGTGTTCTGGACCTGGGGACTGGGAAGAGACCTCTGGTTGCATGTCTTGTGTGGTACCGATGAGTGTCCAAACTGTGTACCAACTGCTTGAACAGACAGTTTTGTACCTTTAACCCATCAACACCTCGCACAACGACCAATAGTGATGCAGTCAATCTCTGCTAAACTTTGAGCAAGGAGAGACTGACATGCATGTCATTGACATTCGCCCTCTGTGTACATCTAAGTGCAATAAGTGCTGCTCTGTTCTGGACCAACTGCAACTTGCCTATGTACTTCTTAAACTTCTACACATGATCACACAACTGGACAGTAGTCCAGGTGCGACAATACTAGGGCCTGTAGGACCTGTCTGGTTGACTGCGATATCAAGAAAGCAGAGCAATGCCTTATCATGGACATACCGTTCACATGGTTTCCAGCTGTCGACAGAGCCTTTGTGGACCTGAAGCATCGGTTCACCACCCATCTTCGTCCATCCGGACCTGTCCCATCAATTTGTGCTAGAGGTTGATGCTTCTGACTTTGGAGTTGTGGCCATCCTGTCCCAGCAATCTGCCCAGGACAAAAAGCTTCATCCCTGTGCCTTCCTGTCCCATCGTCTCAATCCTTAAGAGAGGATCTACGGCGTAAGAATGTGAAGCCTGACGCCCTCTCCCGCCTATACAGTTCCTCTGTCATACCCTCGGTCTCCGAAACCATTCTCCCTACCTCATGCCTTGCAGCCTCAGTGGGTTGGGGGATTGAGACCCTGGTTCGCAAGGCACAACATTCCCAGCCTGGACCTGAAGGGGGCCCGGCTATCCAGCTGTTTGTCCCTAACTCAGTCCAGTCCCGGGTCCTGGAATGGGCTCATTCCTCCAGGCTGACCTGTCATCCAGGTTCCCGCCGTACCCTAGCATTCCTCCAACAACGTTTCTGTTGGCCCACAATGGTTCCTGATGTCTCTGCCTTTGTCGCCGCATGCACAGTGTGTGCTCAGAACAAGTCTCCACGGCAAGTTCCTTCTGGCCTTCTTCAGCCACTACCGGTCCCTCATCATCCCTGGTCCCATATCTCTCTGGACTTTGTCACTGGGCTTCCCCCGTCTGATGGCAACACCGTCATTCTGACGGTGGTGGATCGGTTCTCAAAGGCTGCTCATTTCATCCCTCTCCCCAAACTTCCCTCTGCCAAGGAAACGGCCTAGCTCATGGTGCAGCACGTCTTCTGAAACCATGGATTCCCGGTGGATATGGTTTCTGACCGGGGTCCTCAGTTTTTGTCTCAGATCTGGAAGGCATTCTGCACCCTTATTGGGGCGTCGGCCAGCCTGTCCTCCAGATTCCATCCCCAATCTAATGGCCAGTCAGAGCGTTCTAATCAGGATCTGGAGACCGCACTAAGATGCCCGATCTCAACCAACCCCACTACCTGGAGCCGACAACTGGTCTGGGTGGAGTATGCCCGGAACACCCTTCCCTGTTAAGCCACAGGACTTTCCCCTTTTGAGTGCTCCATGGGATACCAGCCTCCACTCGTCCCAGAACAAGAACCTGAAGTCAGCATACCCTCGGCCCAGATGTTCAACTGCCGCTGTCGATGTACCTGGAGAAGAGCTCGGGTAGCACTTCTCAAGACCAACTCCAGGTATCGCCGACAAGCGGACCGTCGCAGGTCTCCAGCTCCCCGATACCGCATTGGGCAGAGGGTATGGCTGTCCACACGGGACCTGCTCCTTCAGGTAGAGTCCCGCAAATGGTCCCCCCATTTCATTGGTCCTTTTACCATCTCTGGAGTCCTTAGTTCCCCTGCTGTCCGTCTCTTGTTACCACGTACCCTCCATATTCACCCTATTTTGCATGTGTCTAGGATTAAGCCCGTGTCTCACAGTCCTTCATCTTCTGTCAGTCATTTGTCTTCCCCAGGCCCCCCCCCCCTCCCCGTGTCATTGATGGCCATCCGGCTTACACTGTAAAACGCCTCCTGGGTGTTCGACCACGGGGCAAGGGTTTCCAGTAGCTGGTTGACTGGGAGGGTTAATGCCCCGAGGAGAGGTGCTGGGTTCCCGCTAGAGACATCCTGGTTCCAGCCCTCATCACCGACTTCCACCGCCGACACCCCGGTCAACCAGGTATGCACCCAGGTAGTACGCCAGGTGGCGGTCCTAGAGGAGGTGTACTGTCGCACCCTGATCTGGTTCACCTGTCCTTGTGCTTGTCTCCACACAATCCAGGTGTCGCTTATTATCCCCAGTGTATTTATCCCTGTGTTTCCTGTCTCTCTGTGCCAGTTCATCTTGTTTGCCAAGTCAACCAGCATTTTTCCTTGCTCCTATTTTATCCAGTCTCTGTTTGTTTCTAGTCCTCCTGGTTTTGACCCTTGTCTCCGAACCCGCCTGCCTGACCACTCTGACTGTTCTGACTACCAGCCTGCCTACCCCTTATACTGTTTTGGACTCAAATCTGGTTTCTGACCCCTGCCTGGCCTGACCTCGAGACTGCCTATTGCCTGGTACTGTTTGGACTCTGACCTGGTTTATGAACCCTCGCCTGTCCCCAACCTGCCTTTGCCTACTCCTTTTGTTATAATAAATATCGGAGCTCTACCGCATGCCTCCTGTGTCTGCGTTTGGGTCTCGCCTTGTGCCCTTATACCGTTGTGCATGAATATGAAGGCTCAGCATTTGTTGTTTGCATACATGCCTAAATTCACTAATCTTGTCAACAAAAACGTGGTTGGCAATATCAAAGGGTTTTGCTATGAATGAGCCATCAGCCTCAATGAAGGGTGGAGCTGAGTTAGCTTTCGTGCCTAGAATTTCATTAAAGTACTCCAGAGCTTTCCACTATCATTCTTTATATAATTTATCTTTGTTCCATAGTATAGTTTTTTAAAATCATTTTTGTGTAGTTTAGTTACTTGATTTCTCAATGTACTGTATGTTTGCCAGTCTACTGTGTTGCCTGACTTATTTGCCATTCCCTTTGCCTCTTCCATCTCAGCCATACAGTTTTTTCAGTTCATCATCTATCCATGGGGATTTGGCAGTTTTAACAGTCAGTTTCTTTATGTGCCTGTCAGTAAGCGGAAGAAGCAATTTCATAAATGCTTCAAGTACGATGTCAGGATGTTCCTCATTACACATTTCAGACCAACAAATATTTTTCACATTTTCAACATAGGAATCAATGCAAAACCTCTTGTATGATTGTTTATACACACTTTTATGTCCAGTCTTTGAAAATTGTTTTTTTTCTTCTAGATTTTGCAATTATACACTGCTCAAAAAAATAAAGGGAACACTTAAACAACACAATGTAACTCCAAGTCAATTACACTTCTGTGAAATCAAACTGTTCACTTAGGAAGCAACACTGATTGACAATAAATTTCACATGCTGTTGTGCAAATGGAATAGACAACAGGGGGAAATTAAAGGCAATTAGCAAGACACCCCCAATAAAGGAGTGGTTCTGCAGGTGGGGACCACAGACCACTTCTCTGTTCCTATGCTTCCTGGCTGATGTTTTGGTCACTTTTGAATGCTGGCGGAGCTTTCACTCTAGTGGTAGCATGAGACGGAGTCTACAACCCACACAAGTGGCTCAGGTAGTGCAACTCATCCAGGATGGCACATCAATGCGAGCTGTGGCAAGAAGGTTTGCTGTGTCTGTCAGCGTAGTGTCCAGAGCATGGAGGCGCTACCAGGAGACAGGCCAGTACATCAGGAGACGTGGAGGAGGCTGTAGGAGAGCAACAACCCAGCAGCAGGACCGCTACCGCCGCCTTTGTGCAAGAAGGAGCAGGAGAAGCACTGCCAGAGCCCTGCAAAATGACCTCCAGCAGGCCACAAATGTGCATGTGTCTGCTCAAACGGTCAGAAACAGACTCCATGAGGGTGGTATGAGGGTCCGACGTCCACAGGTGGGGGTTGTGCTTACAGCCCAGGACGTTTGGCATTTGCCAGAGAACACCAAGATTGGCAAATTCGCCACTGGCACCCTGTGCTCTTCACAGCTGAAAGCAGGTTCACACTGAGCACGTGACAGACGTGACAGAGTCTGGAGACGCCGTGGAGAACGTTCTGCTGCCTGCAACATCCTCCAGCATGACTGGTTTGGCGGTGGGTCAGTCATGGTGTGGGGTGGCATTTCTTTGGGGGGCCGCACAGCCCTCCATGCGCTCGCCAGAGGTAGCCTGACTGCCATTAGGTACCGAGATGAGATCCTCAGACCCCTTGTGAGACCATATGCTGGTGCGGTTGCTCCTGGGTTCCTCTTAATGCAAGACAATGCTAGACCTCATGTGGCTGGAGTGTGTCAGCAGTTCCTGCAAGAGGAAGGCATTGATGCTATGGACTGGCCCGCCCGTTCCCCAGACCTGAATCCAATTAAGCACATCTGGGACATCATGTCTCGCTCCATCCACCAACGCCACGAAGCACCACAGACTGTCCAGGAGTTGGCGGATGCTTTAGTCCAGGTCTGGGAGGAGATCCCTCAGGAGACCATCCGCCACCTCATCAGGAGCATGCCCAGGCATTGTAGGGAGGTCATACAGGCACGTGGAGGCCACACACACTACTGAGCCTAATTTTGACTTGTTTTAAGGACATTACATCAAAGTTGGATCAGCCTGTAGTGTGGTTTTCCACTTTAATTTTGAGTGTGACTCCAAATCCAGACCTACATGTGTAACCGATGTGAAATGGCTAGTTAGTTAGCGGTGGTGCGCGCTAATAGCATTTCAATCAGTGACGTCACTCGCTCTGAGACTTGAAGTAGGGTTTCCCCTTGCGTTGCAAGGGCCACGGCTTTTGTGGCGCGATGGGTAACGATGCTTCGTGGGGTGTCAGTTGATGTGTGCAAGGGTCCCTGGTTCGAGCCCGAGTTTGGGCGAAGAGAGGGACGGAACCTACACTGTTACACATGGGTTGATAAATTGGATTTCCATTGATTATTTTTGTGTGATTTTGTTGTCAGCACATTCAACTATGTAAAGAAAAAAGTATTTAATAAGATGATTTCTTTCATTCAGATCTAGGATGTGTTGTTTAAGTGTTCCCTTTATTTTTTTGAGCAGTATATTATGATTACTACATCCAATGGGTGTGGATACTGCTTTAGAGCAGATTTATGCAGGATTGGTAAAGATGGGGTCAATACACGTGGAGGATTTAGCCCCTGTTCTGTTTTTAAATACCCTAGTTGGTTGTTTGACTGATAACCTGAACCAGGTTGCTGGCACTGGTTACAGTTCGAAGTGGACAGCTTGATGAAAGCCAGTCAATATTTCGGTCACCCAGAAAATATACATCTCTGTTGATATCGCATACATTATCAAGCATTTCACACATATTATCAAGATACTGACTGTTAGCACTTGGTGGTCTATAGCAGCTTCCCACCAGAATAGGCTTTAGGTGAGGCAGCACTTGACATCAGATCCTCTCTAAACTTTACACGAATATGACTCTGAGTGTGTGTGTGTGTGTGTGTGTGTGTGTGTGTGTGTGTGTGTGTGTGTGTGTGTGTGTGTGTGTGTGTGTGTGTGTGTGTGTGTGTGTGTGTGTGTGTGTGTGTGTGTGTGTGTGTGTGTGTGTGTGTGTGTGTGTGTGTGTGAATGTCATTGCGGGTGTTAACTCAGCCCTGTCTGGCCATAATGGAATCTCTGATGGACAGGGATCACAGGCTGCTGGTCCAATCTTCTCCTTTAATGAAAACAAGATTCCTATTTCTCTTCTCTCTTTCTCTTGCTCCCCCTTTCTCTCTTTTCATCTCTTCTCTATCATAGATTCTAACTCATGTTTTGTTGAGAAAGAGACATAAAACATATTGTTGGAAAGCAAGGAAGGAATTTGATGGATGCCTTCTAAGAAAGACAATAAACCCTACATGTAGAAATTGCTAATTATATGGTGCAGTAAGTCAATGAGTCTGGGAAGAAAATACACTGAATGCCCATGAGGCTTTGTAGAGGCATGAAAAGTATGAGAGAGACAGAGAGAGACAGAGGAAATACTATGGGCAAAATGCTGGGTAGACTACTGGGTTAAAACAAAACATTATGTACGTAAGGTCAAGGGGGGTGTGTGTGTGTGTGTGTGTGTGTGTGTGCTAAGATTTTTTTTGACTCACTACAGCTGTATTAGTGTTCCACAGAGAAACAGGGACAGGTTCGAGAACCTTGAGAGAGCGGAGGAGGGGCAAAGGGGGGGGGGGGGGACTAAAGTGGTTCAGAGAGAGAGGGAAGGTGAAGAATGATTGCAGTGTTTTTGTGGCAGTTATCGGAAGCTGATCAGAGTGCCGTGGGGCTGGTTCGGGAATTTGGGATGAGGTCTGGATAGCATCACATTGGCCCAGGAAACACACGCCGTTTGCCACCGTCGAGGTCTCTTCCTGTTCTGTGACGTTGTAACTTCCTTCTGGTGGCACTCTCCTGACATCCATGGCTGTCATCACGGCCTGGCTGTCATCACGGCGATTGGTGTTTATTTACATTTTCAAGGCATGGAGTGTGTGTGTGCGCGTATGTGTGTATGTCTGTCTGTGCAGCACCACTAGTCTTCCAAACAGTCTATCTTGTCCTAGTATCAGTGACCTTTTTGACCTGTTCTAAATCCTTGCCATGTTGTGCAGTATGCTTCATTCTCTCTGAACTGAAGGTACTTCTCCCTCTATTTCACACACCACCAGTCCTATGAGTATTTCTCCCTTTTCTCATCTCTCTCTATATCCCTTAGATTCCCTGTGTGTGTGTGTGTGTGTGTGTCTCTCCCCCTCTTCTTCTCTTCCTGTCCCCACAACTACTTTCTCCTGCCAGACGTCCAGACACAAGCACTCTGTCATCACCTTGTCAAAACAGTTTTAAACTCAGACAGACACCATCCCATGATGAAGACTCCATTCTCTTTCTCTTTTCCTCTTTCTCTTCATCAGTTGTGAAGGTTTTAAAATGTATTGGTTGGGTTGGTGTGTTTTTGCCAGGTTTCGGGTGTTAATGGTGCGTAATAATTACTCACTTCCTGCCAATCATCCCTCATGAGCCTTGGCTCTTTACAGTTTCCATGGGGGCCATAGCAGTTGCAGTGGCCCACAGGAAACCGTGACTTACTGGACTCCAAAGACCTGTTAGTGAGAGCGAATAAAAGCCCAATGATGTTGTTAGGAGATTCTGGCACAGGGTGATGATACGTGACGACCCAATGAGGCAGGAGCAGGTGGGTGGGCAGGTACTTGTGCATGCTGATGACAAGGCTCAGTGGCAATGAAATGATGGCTAACTGGCAATGCAGAAATGTGGGTGTATGTGTGCATGCATGCGTGTGTGTCAGTGTGGTCAGGGTCTCCTCCTCTCATAGGGCTTGATTCAGACTTAGGAAAAATATGCCTTTCTTACGCATGCCTTTCCTATGCACTTCACAGTAGTTGGTATTTAGACTTACCTTATGAAGGGGCGTAACAGGCTTTGCAGGTTTGATTCCCTTGCACACGCTGAATTAAATGTAATTTAAATGCTGAAAACCCTCCCACTTGCTGTACAACACATTTTCTCATGGAGTTTTCATTCAATAGGGTTTTCAGTACATTTATCTATAACTGTCACGGTTGTCGTCGGTGAAGGAGGACCAAAACGCAGCAGGTATGTGCAGGCTCATCTTGATGTTTATTTACTTTCAAAATGAACGTACAAAAATAACAAAACACGAACGATCAACAAAAACAGTCTGGTAAGGCACAAGGCGAAACACAGAACAATCACCCACAAAAGCAAACACAAACACACCCTACTATATGGGACTCTCAATCAAAGGCAGATAGACAACACCTGCTTTCAACTGAGAGTCCCAACCCCAATTAATCAAACATAGACACTCACTAGACTCCACATAGAAATACCTAAACATAAACCAAAACCCGGAATTACTAAATCAAACACCCTTTTTACAAAACACACCACCCTGAACCACATAAAACAAATACCCTCTGCCACGTCCTGACCAAACTACAATACTAATTAACCTTTATACTGGCCAGGACGTGACAATAACCATTAGTTTAAATTTGGTCAACAATTAATTTGAATTTTCTCGACAGACTCACTGGAATGAATAATTTTTTATTTATTATCATCAATCTACACACAATATCCCATAATGACAAAGTCAAAACAGGTTTTTAGAAATGTGCACAAATTTATTAACAATAAAAAACAGAAATACCTTATTTACGTAAGTATTCAGACCCTTTGCTATGAGACTCGAAATTGTGCTCAGGTGCATCCTGTTTCCATTGATCATCATTGAGATATTTCTACAACTTGATTGGAGTCCACCTGTGGTATATTCAATTGATTGGACATGATTTGGAAAGGCACACAACTGTCTATATAAGGTCCCACAGTTGACAGTGAATGTCAAAGCAAACACCAAGCCATGAGGTGGAAGGAATTGTCCGTAGAGCTCCTAGACAGGATTTTGTCGAGGCACAGATCTGGGGAAGGGTACCAAAAAATGTCTGCAGCATTGAAGATCCCCAAAAACACAGTGGCCTCCATCATTTTTAAACGAAAGAAGTTTGTAACCACCAAGACTCTTCCTAGATCTGGCCGCCCAGCCAAACTGAGCAATCGGGGGAGAAGGGCCTTGGTCAGTGAGGTGACCAAATACCCGATGGTCACTCTGACAGAGTTCCAGAGTTCCTCCGTGGATATGGGAGAACCTTCCAGAAGGACAACCATCTCTGAAGCACTCCACCAATCAGACCTTTATGGTAAAATTGTCAGCCACTCCTCAGTAAAAGGCACATGATAGCCTGCTTGTAGTTTGCCAAAAGGCAACTAAAGACTCTCAGACCATGAGAAACATGATTATTTGGTCTGATGAAAACAAGATTGAACTCTTTGGCCTGAATGTCAAGCGTAACGTCTGGAGGAAACCAGGCACCATCCCTACGGTGAAGCATGTATCATGCTGTGGGGATGTTTTTCAGTGACAGGGACTGGGAGACTAGTCAGGATTGAGGGAAAGATGAACAGAGCAAAGTAAAGAGAGATCCTTGATGAAAACCTGCTCCAAAGCGCTCAGGACCTCAGACTGGCTGAAGGTTCACCTTCCAACAGGACAACAACCCTAAGCACACAGCCAAGAAAACACAGGAGTGGCTTCGGGACAAGTCTCTGAATGTCCTTGAGTGGCCCAGCCAGAGCTCAGACTTGAACCCGATCTAACATCTCTGGAGAGACCTGAAAATAGCTGTGCAGTGCCGCTCCCCATCCAACCTGTCAGAGTTTGAGAGGATCTGCAGAGAAAAATGGGAGAAATTCCCCAAATACAGGTGTTCCCAGCTTGTAGCGTCATACCCGAGAAAACTTGAGGCTGTAATCACTGCCAAAGGTGCTTCAACAATAACTGAGTAAAGGGTCTGAATATTTATGTATATGTAATATTTCAGGTTTTTTGTTTTTAATAAAATTGCAAAAATGTCTAAAAACCTGTTTCTGCTTTGTCATTATGGAGTATTGTGTGTAGATTGATGAGGGAAACAAATGATTTCATCCATTTTAGTATAAGGCTGTAATGTAACAAAATGTGTAAAAAGTCAAGGGGTCTGAATACTTTCCGAATGCACTATAAGTGTGTCTTTCTCCATTTTCTTCCTACCTCGACTGCACCACAGCAGCTGATCTGTCATTTCTCACAGACACAGACACAGCACTCAGACCAGCAGAACCAGAACTTTTAGCCAATAAGTTGGTTAACTTCACACATTGGCACCACATTTTTATTTTCTGACTGAGTGACTGACAGACAGTCAGAGCGTGTCTCACTAGCTTGAATGATGTGCATTTTGACTTTGGATGTGAATTTGCGCCAACTGAGCCAATCTTAAAATCGGGCATGCCCATCTTGGTAAAGGGGCAGGCCGTTGACCACTGGTCAGCCAAATGCTCAATATAGATAATTATGACAACAGAGAAGTTGCGCAAATGTCAATAAAAAAAACAATCCCATATTTTTTGGGGTCAATTTCGACCAGCCCACCCCAATAAAATCTGGTCCGGCCCTTCTGGCATATGCCAGAATTCAGAATTGCCCATGCCCATTGCCCATCCCCTTATCCAATTGGCTTACTCATTTACCTAGTTTTTATCAATAGCGCTCATAAATTTGTCAATTACAGTACATGGAAAATGGTGTTATTTCTATCTGAAAAAATGAAGTAGTGTCACGACTTCCGCCGAAGTCGGCCCCTCTCCTTGTTCGGGCGGCGTTCGGCGATTGACGTCACCGGCTTACTAGTTACCACCGATCTATGTTTCCCTGTTCGTTTGCTTTTGTCTTAATTATACACACCTGTTTCATATTCCCTGATTATGTTCATTATTTAACCCTCTGGCTTTCCTGTTTGTCTTCTCCATGATTGTTTCCTGTTTTGTAATTGTTGGAGGTGTTTTATTGCTGTGGGAGAAGTTGGATTATTGTTTTGAGTAAACACGTTTTGTTTGCACTCATCCCTGTGTCCTGCGCCTGACTCTGATACTTCTCCTACGAAAATCATTACAAGTAGATGTTGTTCCACTTGGAACCGAGAGGTTGCTTGACCTTAGCCATAGTTTCATTGCACATGAAGGTGGTGGAGTTATTAGGGAATTAAGTCAAGGTAGGAATACGGTGTACCTGTAGAGATACCTCCCCCACACCTTCATTTCTTTGATCTACACCCCAAAACAAATAGCGGGTGAATAGCATGCTTAAATTCATGGTCATATTACTCGTAGAGAGAAAAGTGCATAAAAAGGGAATTATGTTCCATTTACACACACTAAACTCGGGTCGGAATTCCCCCCACAGAGATTAGCAGTCCAGTCTCTGACTGAGGCCTGAAATCTCCCTCTCAGCGCTCACCCACTAGGCTACAGCACACACCCACACACACAAACAAACACACAGAAGGACATTGATTTATGATTATGGGAAACAGATGATAACATTTTCAATATATACTGCTCTTTCCATGACATAGACTGACCAGGTGAATCCAGGTGAAAGCTATGATCCCTGGTCAAGTGAATGGACAAGACAAAAGATTTAAGTGCCTTTGAACGGTGTATGGTACTAGGTGCCAGGAGCAGCAGTTTGTGTCAAGAACTGCAAAGATGCTCGGTTTTTCACATTCAACCGTTTCATGTGTGTATCAGGAATGGTCCACCACCCAAAGGACATCCAGCCAACTTGACACAACTGTGGGAAGAATTGGAGACAACATGGGCATCCCTTTGGAAGGCTTTCGAAACCTTCTAAAGTCCATGTTCCAGATTTTTGCTATACTCTAGTGTATTTTATGTATGGTCGTATGCACACTGTAAAAAGTGAAATTTAAGCAAGCCTAAATATTTTATATTGAGTGATAATTCGCTTGTCTTATTTTTTCTAACCAAGCTAAATTATCTAACAATTGTCACAACGTCGACAGCAGGTGGCGCCTCTCCTCGTTCGGCCGGCACTCGGCGGTCGTCATCGCCGGCCTACTAGCTGCCACCGATCCTCTTTTCATTTTCTTTTGGTGAGGTCTGTTTTATGTGTGCACCTGTATTGTGTTAGGTCGTTAGTAGGGGGGTTATTTAGTCTGTCTGTTTAGGTTTGTGGATTGTGCGGGATTGTTTTTGTCTACATTGGTTAGGTTGGGGTTTAGGTTTTCCCTCTGCCAGTTGTTTATTAAGGCTTACGAGTTTTCCTGGGATGCGCCCCTACTCTGTTTTCGGGCTCTTACCTGTTGTTGTATTTTCGCCCTGCCTTGCATTTTGTTGGCAGTCTTGGACTGATACCTATTAAAATGTGTTTTCACGGACCTTGGTCTCCTGCACCTGACTTCACCCCTCCTGCTTATTTGAGTAACGTGACAACAATATTGTTATCTAAAATAATTTAGCTTATTTTAACATAAAAAATGCTTATTACAAGTAATTTATCTTATTTCAATATATTTTTCAAGCTATTTTAGGTTAATAACTCAATTAAAGATCAATTTATCTTATTTCAATATATTTTTCAAGCTATTTTAGGTTAATAACTCAATTAAAGATCAATTACTTGTATTTAGCTTATTTTAACATAGAAAATGCTTATTACAAGTAATTTATCTTATTTCAATATATTTTTCAAGCTATTTTAGGTTAATAACTCAATTAAAGATCAATTACTTGTATTAAGCCTTTTTTAGGTTAAAATAAGTAAAAATATCTGCGATCGACGTTAGATAATTTAGCTTGGTAAGAAAAAACAAGAAAAAAGCACATTTTAAATGAATTATCACTCAACATAAGATATTTAAAGTAGGATTTCTTAGATTTCACTTATTGCGGTGTATGTGAACTTGGATGCATGCATGTGTGATTATGTGTGTGGACACGTTTGCTTAATGTGTCTTTTTATTCTATACTCTGATAAAGCAAACAGTGGCTTGTGGTGGCTTTGGTCCTCCTCATATTCCACTGTGCTGGAGGAGTATGTGAAACAGCCCATTCATGGTGATGACATGAGCTGTTCTGTACTTCCCCACCACATCCTATTGGTGTTTCATTCACATATGACTATACCTGCTTCGCATGTTTTCTGCAAATATTTTGCACATGACTATGTGGACATGTTAACAGAGCTCCCACCCCTCCCTCTCCCTTACGGTCTCTCATCTCTCTCTCTCTCTTTCTCTCTCTCCCGCTCCCCTCTTCATTTCTGTGTAGTCTGCATGTTCTGTATCAGGGGGGAAATGGGGCGTAACAAAGCAAACGTTTCATCTGCAGGGAAAACTCTTTTATTCTTTGAGCCGGAGAACAAAGGAGAGGAGGAAGAAAGCAGCAGAGAAACAACAAACAGAGAGGGGGGGTGAAAGAGAATGACAGAATCAGTTAGAAAGAGAGAGAGAGCGAGAGAGAGAGAGGGAGAGGAAGGGATAGAGAGGGAGATGGATGGAGAGAGCAGATCAAAGCAGATGGGAAGTGTTTGAACTCCAGAGGGAGAGAACGAGACGGAGACGAAGAGTTGGTCCTGTGTGGGAGGTGACTCCGTACGTACCTACCCATCATGCATTGCGTCACCCCTATCAGCCCACTCATGTTTTTTGGGCCATCACTGTTCTTATCGCGTTACCATGGATATGATAAACCCCCATAAGAAATCAACGAAAGGTTACAGAGTTTTTTGGGATGTGGGAACCAGTGATATAGTAATATAAATATAAATCTGATACGATGGGATAGCTTGCCCAAAATTGAGATTTTATATTGAGTTAGATACGATTTATTTACACAGCACAGCAAATGCCCTACAACCATGGTCTGTTGACGGTTTTATAGTTTGCACACTTTGCTCCCATGACAACATGCCAGAATACTGCCAGGATAGGAGTCATTTTAGGAATCACATTGAAATTAAGTTCTATTATAATGAAATCAAACTTTATTTGTCACGTGCGCCGAATACAACAAGTGTAGACGTTACCATGAAATGCTTACAAGCCCTTAACCAACAGTGCAGTTCAAGAAGAGCGGCAGCTCTAGCCTTTAGCTCAATGCGGATGTTGCCTGTAATCCGAGATTTTGCCGGTGGTAATTTGCGGAATAGACACTGGCTGTAATACAATGGGTGGGTGTAATCCTGAATGCAGATTGGTTAAAACTACATTCCAGCTGGTGTCTATTCCACAAGTTACTACCGGCTATTTCTTGGATGTTAAAATGCCTATTTAGTCTGTTCCATTTGACTGCGCAATCAACTGTCTCATCAGCCCAGCCAAGCAATTTATAAACTTTATCTCCACTATAAAAAGCATCTAGACATTATCTCACATTTCTTTTAGACTAATATTTCATTTTCAACAGCAGAGATTTATATTAACCTTGTTCTCTGTCTCACCGACATTTGCAACATTGTTTCAGTATTCAAATTCGACCTCCAGCTGTCCCGTAGTAATGAACGAGTCGGGATGAGACAGTCAGGCAGCATTTCTCAGCCAGTCAAAATCATGAATCAGCTGGCATCATTATGGATATATACAAAGAAATGTCAATTGAGAAAAGGTAAAACGAAACAAAGTGCATTTATTTTGTAGTCTTTCCAGGTTCAGTTTGAAGTGATTGTGTTAAAAGTGTTGTTGGCTAGCTCCTCTGAACAACAGTGTCCTGACGAGTGAGCAAATGTTCTATGCCAGGCGAAATCGGGCCTCATTAGCTCATTGTTATGGATATATTCAAATAAATGTCACCAGCTTAAACAAATGCAAATGCAGCTACTTTGCTGTTATTCTGGCTGCACTTTTTTGACGTGACTGTACAGTATGTTAGCCGTAGATAGCTAGCAACCAAGGGATAAGGACATTGCCAGCCAGTATGGCAATGGAACATTTAGAATGAACAATTGGGTCTTGTCCATCGATAAGGAACAAGAAGACTGAACCACTGGGTTGCGTCTCTAGCAACCAAACTGATAGAATGAACAACCAGCCGGCTTGGGTAGCAACCCTTGATTTGTGTCGGGACTATATCTTTTGGAATTATGAAATAGTATGAATAAATTCATCAAAATTACGTTTTTAAATGAAAATATGTCATTCATTATTTGAATATGTTAGTAACCCGTTGTATAAAAGTGTTAATGCCCTCGAAGCCGGTGTTTGGAGGATATATTGGCACGCTTTGCCGGCCATCGACGAACTAACATCACCTGTGCCAATATATCCTCCAAACACCGGCTTCTCTGGCATTATCACTTAATTATACCATGGCATTGTTGAATACTCCTTTCTGATTGGCTTGAAGGACATTCTAGAGCGTGCATTAGTTCCCTATAACGGACGGTATAGTTGCAGAATAGAATTCAATGGCTACAGTACGTTTTTACATGTTTTGTTTGAGCTGCTTTTGAAAGCAAAAGTCGAATTGAAAACAGTATTGGTATTGTTGAATTCGATTTTCATAATAGCAAGCTACTGTTGGACTGATGGTTCAGTCAGCTAAACTAACAGGTTTGTTTGTTTGGTTACCAAGGCAACTACTGTAGCTATCTAGTAAACTTGCAATCTACTTCAGTGGATGTTGAACACATGTCTACTGGAAAATGAACACATTTCCAGGCTTTACTGTATATGTATATATATATTCCTAATGTGATTTGGTGATGGAGTGTGGTTTTGGAGCCTGGAGTGTGGTTTTGGAAGGTTGCAGTGGTATCAACTGCTGTGGTTGGTTTTGGCACTCCATCATGATTGGCAATCTGTCCTGGTATCAACATCGTGTAGTTGTCACGTCCTGACCAGTAAAAGGGGTTATTTGTCATTGTAGTTTGGTCAGGGCGTGGCAGGGGGTGTTTGTTTTGTGTGTTTCAGTGTTTTTGGTTTATGTTCTATATTTTCTATTTCTATGTGTATATCTAGTTTTCTATTTCTATGTTGGGTTTTTGGCAATGACCTCCAATTAGAGGCAGCTGGTTGTTGTTGTCTCTAATTGGAGGCCATATTTAGTTGGGTTTGTTTTCACTTGTGTTTTGTGGGTGGTTATTTTCTGTATAGCCTGTGTGCCTTATGGAACTGTTTTCGTCGTTTGTTATTTTTAAGTGTTCACGTTACTTCAATAAATGAAGAAGATGAGCACTTTAACCGCTGCGCCTTGGTCCAATCCTTACGACGCCTATGACAGTAGTGGTTCTGTTTTTTTTATAGAGGGGGAAAGATGGGGGAAAGATGGGTTGGGTTAGGGGGTTCAGAGGTTTAGGGAGAGGCTGGTCATGCGAGAGGTGAGGCAGAGGTGGAGTTCTCTCTCAGGGGAGATGTGACAGGCAGACTGTGTTAGTGTTCCATGAAGACTGTCTGCTCTGCTCTGCTCTGACCTCTGTAGATTACTACCCTGTAGATTACTACCCTTACTACCCTATGACAGGGGGTAGGGTAGGAGTTATTTGTGTGTAGTAGGGCTATGTAATGGTTGACCTTGCATGCAGGTTCTGGCATGTGAAGAGTTCATTCATGGACACACGCACGCATGCACACATACAGTGTTATCAGTCGGGGGGGGGGGGGGGGGGGGGGGGGGTTTATGGTGTTCCTCTCTGGCTATAGCTGCTAAGGAAAAACGTTTTATTGCCAGGCTTATGAACCAGCAGCTCTTTACAGTAAAGAAAATATTTGACATTGTTGAAATTTGTTTTAGCTCCTAAGTATCTCTGGGCAGAGTCTGTGTTTATCTTTGCCTTGGGCGGAGACAACAAAGTAATTGATTTCAAATACAAATCCCCTCCTCTATAGTCTGTCCTATCAATATTCAACTCGTCCCAACTAAGATAGAAGGGTAGGGAGCCCATAAAGGACGAAACTCTCTCCATCTCTACTCATTCATTTCTTTCTCTCAGCCATTCTTCTATTCTGTAGTCAAGCGCTACAGTACTACATCTAGACGTTCCGCTAGCGGAACACCTGCTCCAATATCCAATGATAGGCGTGGCGCGAATTACAAATTCCTCAAAAATACAAAACTATTTCACAGCATTTTAAAGATAAGACTCTCCTTTATCTAACCACACTGTCCGATTTCAAAAAGGCTTTACAGCGAAAGCAAAACATTAGATTATGTCAGCAGAGTACCAAGCCAGAAATAATCAGACACCCATTTTTCAAGCTAGCATATAATGTCACAAAAACCCAGAAGACAGCTAAATGCGGCACTACCCTTTGATGATCTTCATCAGATGACACACCTAGGACATTATGTTATACAATACATGCATGTTTTGTTCAATCAAGTTCATATTTATATCAAAAAACAGCTTTTTACATTAGCATGTGATGTTCAGAACTAGCATACCCCCGCAAACTTCCGGGGAATTTGCTAACAATTTACTAAATTACTCACGATAAACGTTCACAAAAAGCATAACAATTATTTTAAGAATTATAGATACATAACTCCTCTATTCACTCGATATGTCCGATTTTAAAATAGCTTTTTGGTGAAAGCACATTTTGCAATATTCTAAGTACATAGCCCAGGCATCACGGGCTAGCTATTTAGACACCCGGCAAGTTTAGCACTCACCAATATCAGATTTACTATTATAAAAGTTTGATTACCTTTTGTTGTCTTCGTCAGAATGCACTCCCAGGACTGCTACTTCAATAACAAATGTTGGTTTGGTCCAAAATAATCCATCGTTATATCCGAATAGCGGCGTTTTGTTCGTGCGTCCCAGACACTATCCGAATGGTAAAGAAGGGTCGTGCGCATGGCGCAATTCGTGACAAAAAAAATCTAAATATTCCATTACCGTACTTCGAAGCATGTCAACCGCTGTTGAAAATCCATTTTTATGCCATTTTTCTCGTAAAAAAGCGATAATATTCCGACCGGGAATGTCCATTTAGCTAAACAGAGGAATGAAAACAAACCTTTCGGTCGACGCGGGCACGAGCCTGAGTCTCACAGTACCCAAACGCGCTACTTTGTTTCAGCCAGAGCCTGCAAAGCCACGATTCCGCTTTTTGCCGCCTTCTGAGAACCTATGGCAGCCGTAGGAAGTGTCACGGGACAGCTAAGATCCTCACTCTTCAATAAACAGAGACAAGAAGAACGACACCTTGTCAGACAGGCCACTTCCTGAATGAAACCTTCTCAGATTTT